>NW_027254135.1:167083-204583 GCF_044704955.1 Pristiophorus japonicus | reverse complement strand
CCTCACTCTCTGTCCATGCGGAGAGTGTCCTCACTCCCTGTCCATGGGGACAGTGTCCTCACTCTCTGTCCATGGGGAGAGTGTCCTCACTCTCTGTCCATTGGGAGAGTGTCCTCACTCCCTGTCCATGGGGAGTGTGTCCTCACTCCCTGTCCATGGGGAGAGTGTCCTCACTCTCTGTCCATGGGGAGAGTCTCCTCACTCTCTGTCCATGGGGAGAGGGTCCTCACTCTCTGTCCATGGGGAGAGTGTCCTCACTCTCTGTCCATGGGGAGAGTGTCCTCACTCTCTGACCATGGGGAGAGTGTCCTCACTCTCTGTCCATGGGATGAGTGTCCTCACTCTCTGTCCATTGGGAGAGTGTCCTCACTCCCTGTCCATGGGGAGAGTGTTCTCACTCTCTGTCCATGGGGAGAGGGTCCTCACTCTCTGTCCATGGGGAGAGTGTCCTCACTCCCTGTCCATGGGGAGAGTGTCCTCACTCTCTGTCCATGGGGAGAGTGTCCTCACTCCCTGTCCATGGGGAGAGTGTCCTCACTCCCTGTCCATGGGGAGAGTGTCCTCACTCTCTGTCCATGGGGAGAGTGTCCTCACTCTCTGTCCGTGGGGAGAGTGTCCTCACTCCCTGTCCATGGGGAGAGTGTCCTCACTCCCTGTCCATGGGGAGAGTGTCCTCACTCTCTGTCCATGGGGAGAGTGACCTCACTCTCTGTCCATGGGGAGAGTGTCCTCACTCCCTGTCCATGGGGAGAGTGTCCTCACTCTCTGTCCATGGGGAGAGTGTCCTCCTCCCTGTCCATGGGGAGAGTGTCCTCACTCCCTGTCCATGGGGAGAGTGTCCTCACTCTCTGTCCATGGGGAGAGTGTCCTCACTCCCTGTCCATGGGGAGAGTGTCCTCACTCTCTGTCCATGGGGAGAGTGTCCTCACTCCCTGTCCATGGGGAGAGTGTCCTCACTCCCTGTCCATGGGGAGAGTGTCCTCACTCCCTGTCCATGGGGAGAGTGGCCTCACTCTCTGTCCATGGGCAGAGTGTCCTCACTCTCTGACCATGGGGAGAGTGTCCTCACTTTCTGTCCATGGGGAGAGTGTCCTCACTCTCTGTCCATGGGGAGAGTGTCCTCACTCCCTGTCCATGGGGAGAGTGTCCTCACTCTCTGTCCATGGGGAGAGTGTCCTCACTCTCTGTCCGTGGGGAGAGTGTCCTCACTCCCTGTCCGTGGGGAGAGTGTCCTCACACCCTGTCCATGGGGAGAGTGTCCTCACTCTCTGTCCATGGGGAGAGTGACCTCACTCTCTGTCCATGGGGAGAGTGTCCTCACTCCCTGTCCATGGGGAGAGTGTCCTCACTCTCTGTCCATGGGGAGTGTGTCCTCACTCCCTGTCCATGGGGAGAGTGTCCTCACTCCCTGTCCATGGGGACAGTGTCCTCACTCTCTGTCCATGGGGAGAGTGTCCTCACTCTCTGTCCGTGGGGAGAGTGTCCTCACTCCCTGTCCATGGGGAGAGTGTCCTCACTCCCTGTCCATGGGGAGAGTGTCCTCACTCTCTGTCCATGGGGAGAGTGACCTCACTCTCTGTCCATGGGGAGAGTGTCCTCACTCCCTGTCCATGGGGAGAGTGTCCTCACTCTCTGTCCATGGGGAGAGTGTCCTCCTCCCTGTCCATGGGGAGAGTGTCCTCACTCTCTGTCCATGGGGAGAGTGTCCTCACTCCCTGTCCATGGGGAGAGTGTCCTCACTCTCTGTCCATGGGGAGAGTGTCCTCACTCTCTGTCCATGGGGAGAGTGTCCTCACTCTCTGTCCATGGGGAGAGTGTCCTCACTCCCTGTCCATGGGGAAAGTGTCCTCACTCTCTGTCCATGGGGAGAGTGTCCTCATTCTCTGTCCATGGGGAGAGTGTCCTCGCTCCCTGTCCATGGGGAGAGTGTCCTCACTCTCTGTCCATGGGGAGAGTGTCCTCACTCTCTGTCCATGGGGAGAGTGTCCTCACTCTCTGTCCATGGGGAGAGTGTCCTCACTCTCTGTCCATGGGGAGAGTGTCCTCACTCTCTGTCCATGGGGAGAGTGTCCTCACTCCCTCTCCATGGGGAGAGTGTCCTCACTCTCTGTCCATGGGGAGAGTGTCCTCACTCCCTGTCCATGGGGAGAGTGTCCTCACTCCCTGTCCATGGGGAGAGTGTCCTCACTCCCTGTCCATGGGGAGAGTGTCCTCACTCACTGTCCATGGGGAGAGTGTCCTCACTCTCTGTCCATGGGGAGAGTGTCCTCACTCCCTCTCCATGGGGAGAGTGTCCTCACTCTCTGTCCATGGGGAGAGTGTCCTCACTCCCTGTCCATGGGGAGAGTGTCCTCACTCCCTGTCCATGGGGAGAGTCTCCTCACTCTCTGTCCATGGGGAGAGTCTCCTCACTCCCTGTCCATGAGTAATGTCTCTCCATGCTATGTACATGCTGCTGGTAGCTCGTAAAGGGGACTTGCCTTCTGCGGGCATACATCAGACGATCACTTTTGGAAGGAGAGATATGTCTGAAGCAAGTTCTAAGAGGGCACCGAGTTCTCAGACGCTGCCTCGGAGATGCTGGTGTTGTCAGTCGAGATGAGGAGGGACATCCTCTTCCTCCCAGGGGCCAGGAAGCCCTCTGTACCAGCGTCAATAGGAACCCTGCACCCAGGACATGGTTGCAATGGTAACAGTACAAAATATTAACACAGAAGGCAAGAGTTTCCATCGGTATATAAACTGGAAGAGGTCGGCTTGAGTAAACGTTGGTCCCTTAGAGGACGAGGCGGAGGAATTCGTAATGGGGAACATGGAATGGCAGAAACACTGAACAAATATTTTCTATCAGTCTTTACGGTAGAGGACACGAACAATATTCCAACAGTGGTTCGTCAAGGGGTTATCGGGGGGGAGGAACTTAACACAATCACAACCACTGAGGAGGTGGTACTCGGTAAGATAATGCACACACATGCACAAACATATAGCGGGTCGGATTAAGACGTTTGCCGATGACACTAACATCGGCCGTGTGGTTGACAACGACGGAGCAAGCTACGGACTGCAGGAAGATATCGATGTTCTGGTCGGCTGGGCAGAGCAGAGGCAAATGGAGTTTAATCCAGCGACGTGAGAGGAGATGCACTTGGGGAGGTCTAACAAGGAGAGTGTGAAGTGCTTACTCTACAGTATGAAACCGCGCGAGGCACATTCTGGGGACAAGTTCACTCTGTGACCTCAACTCTTTATTCACAGCACTCCACCTGTGATGACCCTGCATGGGACCTCCCTTTATATACCCGTGTGATCAGGTAAGGAGTGTCTCCCACACGTTCGCCCCCTTGTGGTCAAGGTGTGCATCTGGGTTGAGTGTACACAGTAATACAGTGGTGTGACATTGTGGTTACATACATGACATCACCTCCCCCACCCCCCCAAAAGTCTTACTGGGATCACAGGTTCAGTCTGTCAGGTGGTCTACGCTCCCTCGTGGAGCGCCGCAGTTGGGGCTCCGGTTGTTGGACACTGGCGTGAGTGTCTGTCACCCGTGGTGATTCCGGCCTGTCCGGGCTGACCGCAGGGACTGTGCATTCTTCTGATTGCTCTTGTCGCTCGTTCACTGGGCGGTGTTGTGAGCTCTATCTCATGGTCTTCTTCAGCCTCCTCCGTGTCCATGCTGAACCTTTTTTTTTACTTGGTCCAGATGCTTACGGCATATTTGACCATTGTTGAGTTTTACCACGATGACCCTATTCCCCGCTTTGTCAATTACAGTGCCCTCAAGCCATTTGGGCCTCATGGCGTGATTGAGGACGAATACAGGATCATTTATTTCTATACATCTCCCCCTCGAATTACGGTCATGGTACTCGTTTTGTGACTTGCGCTTGCCCTCAACTATGTCGGTCAGGACCGGGTGAATGAGGGACAACCAAGTTTTGAGTGTCCGCTTCATTAGTAGCTCTGTGGGCGAGACCCCCCGTGAGCGAGTGCGATGGGGATCTATTGGCCAGCAGGAGACGCGATAGGCGGCATTGTAGGGAGGGTCCTTGAATCCTGAGCACACCTTGCTTAATGATTTGGACCGCACGTTCCGCCTGGCCATTGGAGGCCGGCTTGAACGGCGCAGTCCTGACGTGGTTGATGCCATTGCCCGACATAAACTCCCGGAATTCATAGCTCATGAAACACGGGCCACTATCACTAACCAGGATGTCCGGCAAGCCATGGGTTGCAAAGATCGCAAGTAGGCTTTCCACGGTGGTGGATGACGTGCATGAATTCAGAATGATGCACTCGATCCATTTCGAGTACGCATCTACCACAATGAGGAACATTTCTCCCATGAACGGGCCCTCGTAGTCTACGTGGATACGTGACCATGGCCTGGTGGGCCAGGGCCACGGGCTGAGTGGGGCCTCCCTGGGGGCATTACCCAGCTGGGCACACGTCGGGCACCTGCGAACCCAGTGTTCCAGGTCTGAGTCAATCCCCGGCCACCATACATGTGACCAGGCAATGGTCTTCATCAGCACAATGCCTGGGTGCTCGCTGTGGAGTTCCCTGATGAACGCCTCCCTGCCCTTCTGGGGCATAACTACCCGGCTGCCCCATAGTAGGCAGTCGGCTTGGATGGAGAGCTCATCCATCCGCCTGTGGAACGCTCTGACCTCCTCAGGGCATGCTCCGTGTGCGGGCGTCCAATCCCCAGTCAGGACACATTTCTTAATCAGAGATAGGAGGGGATCTCTGTTGGTCCAGATTTTGATCTGGCGGGCTGTGATGGGGGAGCCTGCGCTGTCAAAGGCATCGACAGCCATGACCATCTCAGCGCTTTGCTCAGCTTCCCCCTCAGTGGTGGCCAGTGGGAGCCTGCTGAGCGCGTCAGTGCATCAGTCCAGTAGAGTGGACAAGGGAGAACCAGTTGATGTGGTGTATTTGGACTTTCAGAAGGCTTTCGACAAGGTCCCACACGAGAGATTAATGTGCAAAGTTAAAGCACATGGGATTGGGGGTAGTGTGCTGACGTGGATTGAGAACTGGTTGTCAGACAGGAAGCAAAGAGTAGGAGTAAATGGGGACTTTTCAGAATGGCAGGCAGTGACTAGTGGGGTACCGCAAGGTTCTGTGCTGGGGCCCCAGCTGTTTACACTGTACATTAATGATTTCGACGAGGGGATTAAATGTAGTATCTCCAAATTTGCGGATGACACTAAGTTGGGTGGCAGTGTGAGCTGCGAGGAGGATGCTATGAGGCTGCAGAGTGACTTGGATAGGTTAGGTGAGTGGGCAAATGCATGGTAGATGAAGTATAATGTGGATAAATGTGAGGTTATCCACTTTGGTGGTAAAAACAGAGAGACAGACTATTATCTGAATGGTGACAGATTAGGAAAAGGGGAGGTGCAACGAGACCTGGGTGTCATGGTACATCAGTCATTGAAGGTTGGCCATGCAGGTACAGCAGGCGGTTAAGAAAGAAAATGGCATGTTGGCCTTCATAGCGAGGGGATTTGAGTACAGGGGCAGGGAGGTGTTGCTACAGTTGTACAGGGCCTTGGTGAGACCACACCTGGAGTATTGTGTGCAGTTTTGGTCTCCTAACCTGAGGAAGGACATTCTTGCTATTGAGGGAGTGCAGCGAAGGTTCACCAGACTGATTCCCGGGATGGTGGGACTGACCTATCAAGAAAGACTGGATCAACTGGGCTTGTATTCACTGGAGTTCAGAAGAATGAGAGGGGACCTCATAGAAACGTTTAAAATTCTGACGGGATTGGACAGGTTAGATGCGGGAAGAATGTTCCCGATGTTGGGGAAGTCCAGAACCAGGGGTCACACAGTCTGAGGATAAGGGGTAAGCCATTTAGGACCGAGATGAGGAGAAACTTCTTCACCCAGAGAGTGGTGAACCTGTGGAATTCTCTACCACAGAGAGTTGTTGAGGCCAATTCACTAAATATATTCAAGAAGGAGTCTTTACTACTCGGGGGATCAAGGGGTATGGCGAGAAAGCAGGAATGGGGTACTGAAGTTACATGTTCAGCCATGAACTCATTGAATGGCGGTGTAGGCTAGAAGGGCCGAATGGCCTACTCCTGCACCTATTTTTCTATGTTTCAGTGTTTCTATGTTTCGGTGCCGGGCCGGTGCCGTATGGTGTAGTCATACGCAGCCAGCGTGAGAGCCCATCGCTGTATGCGAGCTGATGCGTTGGCGTTGACAGCTTTGCTGTCTGATAACAGGGATGTTAACGGCTTGTGGTCCGTCTCTAACTCAAACTTCCTGCCAAAGAGGCACTGATGCATTTTTTTTTAACACCATAGACACATGCGAGCGCTTCCTTCTCGACCATCCCATATCCCCGTTCTGCTTGAGCGAGCGACCTGGAGGCACAAGCCACCAGTTTGTAGTTGACCCTCAGCATTGTCCTGCTGCAACACGCGCCCAACCCCCCAGGACGATGCATCACACGTCAGAACCAAGTTTCTACGGGGGTCGGACAGGGCCAACAACTTGTTTGAGCAAAGTCGGTTTCGCGCCCGATCGAAAGCCCGTTCCTGACAGTCCCCACCCCCCCCCGCAAAACCAATCGCAGGAGCGCGTGTAGCGGCTCCAGCAACGTGCTCGAGTTCGGCAGAAAGTTCCCGAAATAGCTCAACAGTCCCAGGGATGAACGCAGCTCCGATGTGTCGCCGGGCCTGGGCGCTCGTCGAATCGCCTCCGTTTTGGATTCGGGTAGACCGAATCCCATCTGCGGCAACCCTCCTGCCCAGAAACTCGACCCCGGGAGCGAAGGACACACACTTGGACTTCTTGAGTCGCAGGCCTCCCCGGTCCAGTCGGCATAGCACCTCCTCCAGGTTGTGGAGGTGTTCCTCGGTGTCCCGACCCGTGATGGGGATTTTCCTCCTGGAACACGAACGTTGCAGGAATGGATTTGAGCGGGCTTTCCATGCTCCGTTGGAAAATCGCGGCCGCTGATCGAATGCCAAACGGGCACCTGTTGTAAACGAACAGTCCCTTGTGCCTGGTGATGGTGGTCAGTCGTTTGGATTAGTCGGCCAGTTCCTGGGTCATGTAGGCCGAAGCGAGGTCCAACTTGGTGAACAGCTTGCCACCTGCCAGCGCAGCGAACAGGTCCTCCGCTCTCGGGAGCGGGTATTGGTCCTGCAGGGACACCCGGTTGATGGTGGCCTTGTCGTCGCCACAGATCCTGACCGAGCCATCCGCTTTTAGGACGGGAAGTAACCCTATTGGTGGGTGTCAATGGCCCCATCCCGGGCCGCATTGTCCACTGTGATGGCGTGAATGTCCGCTCGGCCTGCCATTGTCTCTGTTGAAGTCCCGCTCTGGGGTCTATTGCTGCCTTGGGGGGGGGGGGGGGGTGGGGGTGGTGTCGGACTGCCCCTGCCTGCCTGCGGGGGCTCTGAGTCGCATTGGTGATGTTGACTCCCTGATCCATCGCCGCGTTAGAGGCGGAATTGCGCGCGTATATTATTTTCGTCTCTTCCTCCCCCCCGGCCATGAGAGTTTGAGCCATCAACGCCGTCGCTTCCAAGGTCAAATCCTGGGCCTCAATTAATTTGCGGAAAATTCCCGCGCGACTGATGCCCTCGATAAAGAAGTCCCTTAGCATCTCCCCCCCTCTGCAGGCGTCTGTGAACTTACAGAGGCCGGCCAAACGCCGGAGGTCCGCTACGAAGTCCGGTATGCTCTGCCCTTCCCGACGTCGCTGGGTGCAGAATCTGTGTCGGGCCGTGTGTACGCTGCTCGCCGGTTTGAGGTGCTCCCCGATCAATTTGCTAAGTTCCTCAAAGGTTTTGTCCGCCGGCTTTTCGGGTGCCAGTAAGTCCTTCATGAGCGCGCGAGTCTTTGGCCCGCAGCTGGTCAGGAGATGAGCCCTGCGCCTGTCGGCCGCTGCAGGCCCCCGGCCATTCCTTCGTAACGAAGCTTTGCTGAAGCCTCTCGACAAAATCGTCCCAGTCTTCCCCCAGCACAGGACCGTTCCTCTGTGCTGCCGGTGGCCGTCCTCGTGGGTCGTGAATTCCCGTTTCTCGTCGCCAATGTAAAGTCCTGACTCTACGGCATGAAACCACAGGAGGGCACATTCTGGGGACAAGGTCACTCTGTGACCTCAACACTTTACTTCACAGCACTCCAAAGACGATGACCCTGCGAGGGACCTCCCTTTATGTACCTGAGTGATCAGGTAAGGAGTGTCTCCCACAAGTTCACCCCCTTGTGGTCAAGGTGTGCATCTCGGTTGAGTGTACACAGTAATACAGCGGTGTTACATTGTGGTCACATACATGACAGAAAGGGAATACACATTAAATGGTCGGACACTGAGAAGTGTCGAGGAACACAGGGACCTGGGAGTGCAGGTCCACAGATCCCTGAAGGTAGCAGGCCAGGTGGATAAGGTGGTTAAGAAGGCATACGGAATACTTGCCTTTATGGGCCGAGGCAGGGAATACAGGAGCAGGGGGGGTTATGCTTGAACTGTATAAAACACTGGGTTAGGCCACAGCTGGAGTACTGCGTCATCATCATCACAGGCAGTCCCTCGGAATCGAGGAAGACTTGCTCCCACTCTAACATGAGTCCTTCGGTGGCTGAACAGCCCAATACGGGGAACCACAGTCCCCTGTCACAGGTGGGACAGACAGACGTTGAGGGAAGGGGAGGGTGGGACTGGTTTGCCGCAAGCTCCTTCCGCTGCCCGCAAGCTCCTTCCGCTGCACGCTCTCGGCGACGAGACTCGAGGTGCTCAGCGCCTCCTCCCGGATGCACTCCCTCCACTTGGGGCGGGACTGGTCTTTGGGCCCAGGGACTCCCAGGTGTCGGTGGGGATGTTGCACTTTATATCAGGGAGGGCTTTGAGGGTCTCGCCGAGCGACAGTACGCGGACGACGCCTGTGTCTGCGCACACACAGAGGCTGAACTCCGGGACATAGTCGAGGTGGGTGGGGTGGATTGACCCATCCACCTCCACGGAGGTGTGTGGGGGGCCTGACCCATCCACCTCCATGGCACGAACCTGGTATTGCAGTACTTCCAGGAACGGTGCAGTGGCTCTAGGCCTTTTGGCTAAGAGCATTGGCGCAGAGTGATCCTTGATGTGTGCAAGGTGACCTCTGGCGTTTGTGGTTTGACAAAGAATTGGAAAGATTGGCAACGAGGTATTCACCGAGGCGTACGAGAGCTTGGGCCTTACGCTAAACATCTCGTAAGACAAAGGACCTCCACCAGCCTGTCCTCACCGTACAGCACTGGCCCCCCCCAGTCATCACGATCCACGGCCCGGCCCTGGACACCGTGGACCATTTCCCCATACCTCGGGAGCCTCCTATCAACAAGGGCCGACATTGGCGACGAGATACAACACCGCCTCCAGTGCGCCAGTGCAGCCTTCGGTCGCCTGAGGAAAAGAGTGTTTGAAGACCAGACCCTCAAATCCACCACCGAGCTCATGGTCTACAGGGCTGTAGTGATACCCGCCCTCCTGTGTGGCTCAGAGACATGGACCGTGTACAGTAGGTATCTCACCCCCAGCTCATGGTCTACAGGGCTGTAGTGATACCCACCCTCCTGTGTGGCTCAGAGACATGGACCATGTACAGTAGATATCTCACCCCCAGCTCATGGTCTACAGGGCTGTAGTGATACCCGCCCTCCTGTGTGGCTCAGAGACATGGACCATGTACAGTAGGTATCTCACCCCCAGCTCATGGTCTACAGGGCTGCAGTGATACCCGCCCTCCTGTATGGCTCAGAGACACGGACCATGTACAGTAGGTATCTCACCCCCAGCTCATGGTCTACAGGGCTGTAGTGATACCCACCCTCCTGTATGGCTCAGAGACACGGACCATGTACAGTAGGTATCTCACCCCCAGCTCATGGTCTACAGGGCTGTAGTGATACCCGCCCTCCTGTATGGCTCAGAGACATGGACCATGGACAGTAGGTATCTCACCCCCAGCTCATGGTCTACAATGCTGTAGTGATACCCGCCCTCCTGTGTGGCTCAGAGACACGGACCATTTACAGTAGGTATCTCACCCCCAGCTCATGGTCTACAGGGCTGTAGTGATACCCGCCCTCCTGTATGGCTCAGAGACATGGACCATGTACAGTAGGTATCTCACCCCCAGCTCATGGTCTACAGGGCTGTAGTGATACCCGCCCTCCTGTATGGCTCAGAGACACGGACCATGTACAGTAGATATCTCACCCCCAGCTCATGGTCTACAGGGCTGTAGTGATACCCACCCTCCTGTATGGCTCAGAGACACGGACCATGTACAGTAGGTATCTCACCCCCAGCTCATGGTCTACAGGGCTGTAGTGATACCCGCCCTCCTGTATGGCTCAGAGACACGGACCATGTACAGTAGGTACCTCACCCCCAGCTCATGGTCTACAGGGCTGTAGTGATACCCGCCCTCCTGTGTGGCTCAGAGACACGGACCATGTACAGTAGGTATCTCACCCCCAGCTTATGGTCTACAGGGCTGTAGTGATACCCGCCCTCCTGTATGGCTCAGAGACACGGACCATGTACAGTAGGTATCTCACCCCCAGCTCATGGTCTACAGGGCTGTAGTGATACCCGCCCTCCTGTATGGCTCAGAGACACGGACCATGTACAGTAGGTATCTCACCCCCAGCTCATGGTCTACAGGGCTGTAGTGATACCCGCCCTCCTGTATGGCTCAGAGACACGGACCATGTACAGTAGGTATCTCACCCCCAGCTCATGGTCTACAGGGCTGTAGTGATACCCGCCCTCCTGTATGGCTCAGAGACACGGACCATGTACAGTAGGTACCTCACCCCCAGCTCATGGTCTACAGGGCTGTAGTGATACCCGCCCTCCTGTGTGGCTCAGAGACATGGACCATGTACAGTAGGTATCTCACCCCCAGCTCATGGTCTACAGGGCTGTAGTGATACCCACCCTCCTGTATGGCTCAGAGACACGGACCATGTACAGTAGGTATCTCACCCCCAGCTCATGGTCTACAGGGCTGTAGTGATACCCGCCCTCCTGTATGGCTCAGAGACACGGACCATGTACAGTAGGTACCTCACCCCCAGCTCATGGTCTACAGGGCTGTAGTGATACCTGCCCTCCTGTATGGCTCAGAGACATGGACCATGTACTGTAGGTATCTCACCCCCAGCTCATGGTCTACAGGGCTGTAGTGATACCCGCCCTCCTGTATGGCTCAGAGACATGGACCATGTACAGTAGGTATCTCACCCCCAGCTCATGGTCTACAGGGCTGTAGTGATACCCGCCCTCCTGTATGGCTCAGAGACATGGACCATGTACAGTAGGTATCTCACTCCCAGCTCATGGTCTACAGGGCTGTAGTGATACCCACCCTCCTGTATGGCTCAGAGACATGGACCATGTACAGTAGGTACCTCACCCCCAGCTCATGGTCTACAGGGCTGTAGTGATACCCGCCCTCCTGTGTGGCTCAGAGACATGGACCATGTACAATAGGTATCTCACCCCCAGCTCATGGTCTACAGGGCTGTAGCGATACCCGCCCTCCTGTATGGCTCAGAGACACGGACCGTGTACAGTAGGTATCTCACCCCCAGCTCATGGTCTACAGGGCTGTAGTGATACCCGCCCTCCTGTGTGGCTCAGAGACACGGACCATGTACAGTAGGTATCTCACCCCCAGCTCATGGTCTACAGGGCTGTAGTGATACCCGCCCTCCTGTGTGGCTCAGAGACACGGACCGTGTACAGTAGGTATCTCACCCCCAGCTCATGGTCTACAGGGCTGTAGTGATACCCGCCCTCCTGTGTGGCTCAGAGACATGGACCATGTACAGTAGGTATCTCACCCCCAGCTCATGGTCTACAGGGCTGTAGTGATACCCGCCCTCCTGTGTGGCTCAGAGACATGGACCATGTACAGTAGGTATCTCACCCCCAGCTCATGGTCTACAGGGCTGTAGTGATACCCACCCTCCTGTGTGGCTCAGAGACACGGACCGTGTACAGTAGGTATCTCACCCCCAGCTCATGGTCTACAGGGCTGTAGTGATACCCACCCTCCTGTGTGGCTCAGAGACACGGACCGTGTACAGTAGGTATCTCACCCCCAGCTCATGGTCTACAGGGCTGTAGTGATACCCGCCCTCCTGTGTGGCTCAGAGACATGGACCGTGTACAGTAGGTATCTCACCCCCAGCTCATGGTCTACAGGGCTGTAGTGATACCCGCCCTCCTGTATGACTCAGAGACATGGACCATGTACAGTAGACACCTCAAGTCGCTGGAGAAATACCACCAATGCTGTCTGTTTCCAGCCCTTCCCTTAGGGTCCAATTTTCGATCAAAGCGTTGGAATAATCATAATAATAATAAGACTGTTGATTCAGTTGAAGGCATCTCAGTAAGATTATGATTGCAAATTAGAACAGATTGGTTCCTGACCCCCCCCCCCCCCCAGGCTTAGAGTCCTGAGTCCTGCCCTCCTAACAACATCAGAAATAGGAGCAGGAGTCGGCCATTCGGCCCCTCGAGCCTGCTCCGCCATTTAATACCATCATGGGCTGATCGGATCATGGACTCAGCTCCACTTCCCCGCCCGCTCCCCAGCACCCCTTATACCCTTAAAGGAACTGTCGACTTCTGTCTTAAATTTATTCAATGTCCCGGCTTCTGCAGCTCTCTGAGGCAGCGAATTCCACAGGTTTACAACCAGACGCAGTACAATGTGGATAAGTGTGAGGTTATCCACTTTGGGGGCAAAAACAGAGAGACAGACTATTATCTGAATGGTGACAGATTAGGAAAAGGGGAGGTGCAACGAGACCTGGGTGTCATGGTACATCAGTCATTGAAGGTTGGCCATGCAGGTACAGCAGGCGGTGAAGAAGGCAAATGGTATGTTGGCCTTCATAGCGAGAGGATTTGAGTACAGGGGCAGGGAGGTGTTACTACAATTGTACAGGGCCTTGGTGAGGTCACACCTGGAGTATTGTGTTCAGTTTTGGTCTCCTAATCTGAGGAAGGACGTTCTTGCTATTGAGGGAGTGCAGCGAAGGTTCACCAGACTGATTCCCGGGATGGCGGGACTGACATATGAAGAAAGACTGGATCAACTGGGCTTGTATTCACTGGAGTTTAGAAGGATGAGAGGGGGATCTCATAGAAACATATAAAATTCTGACGGGACGGGACAGCTTAGATGCGGGAAAAATGTTCCCGATGTTGGGGAAGTCCAGAACCAGGGGTCACACAGTCTAAGGATAAGGGGTAAGCCATTTAGGACCGAGATGAGGAGAAACTTCTTCACCCAGAGAGTGGTGAACCTGTGGAATTCTCTACCGCAGAGAGTTGTTGAGGCCAGTTCGTTGGATATATTCAAGAGGGAGTTAGATATGGTCCTTACGGCTAAAGGGATCGAGAGGTCTGGAAAGAAAGCAGGAATGGGGTACTGAGGGAATGATCAGCCATGATCTTATTGAATGGTGGTGCAGGCTCGAAGGGCCGAATAGCCTGCTCCTGCACCAATTTTCCATGTTTCTCTGTTTACTGCCCTCTCCGACAGTGCAGCAGTGATTGCAAAAAAAACAAGGAGGCAAATCGAGCTCCTTTGCTTTGCATAAATACTGCAATGCAAAGACTGAAATGCAATTGTGGTGCATGGACCTTAAATAGAGCTTTTGGGCCAGTCTCCCTTTAAATGTGCAAAGCATTGCGGGAGGCTGGGGTCCTGAGGATCACGCGAGGCCGGCTTTCCCCGGGGGGGGGAAGTGTATTTGCAAAGAGGTTTTGGGGGGCTGGGTTCCCCTCTCCCAGAGCAGGGGTGCGCATCATTCTCGACCTTGCAAGCTCTTCCCCCCGGCTGCATTGGAGATTTTGCATGCCGCAGATCGCCTCCCGATTAGGGAGGGTTTGCAAAAAAAAAACAAGAACAGAGAGAGAGAGAGAGAGACTGTGGGCTGGCTGACCCCGGTGACTGAATGGAACGATGGCCCGGGAGCTGAAGAACAACATTGTGTCAATTTCCGGGGCGGGGGGGGGTTTAAATAGCAACATTGTGTCAATTTCCGGGGGGTTAAATAGCAACATTGTGTCCATTTCCACTGTTGCAGAGGGGGTTTAGGGGAAACATTGTGTCAATTTCCACTGTTGCAGAGGGGGTTTAGGGGAAACATTGTGTCAATTTCCGGGGGGTTAAATAGCAACATTGTGTCCATTTCCACTGTTGCAGAGGGGGTTTAGGGGAAACATTGTGTCAATTTCCACTGTTGCAGAGGGGGTTTAGGGGAAACATTGTGTCAATTTCCAGGGGGGTTAAATAGAAACATCGTGTCAATTTTCACTGTTGCAGGGTGTTAAATAGGAGCATTGTGTCAATTTCCACTGTTGCAAGGAGTTAAATAGAAACATTGTGTCAATTTCTACTGTTGCGGGGGGGGGGGCGGGGGGGTTAAATAGCAACATTGGGTCAATTTTCACTGTTGTTGAGGGGAAACATTGTGTCAATTTCCAGGGGGTTAAATAGAAACATTGTGTCAATTTCAATTGTTGCAGGGTGTGAAATAGTAGCTTTGTGTCAATTTCCATTGTTGCAGGGGGTTAAATAGAAACATTGTGTCAATTTCCATTGTTGCAGAGGGTTAAATAGAAACATTGCGTCAATTTCCATTGTTGCAGAGGGTTAAATAGAAACATTGTGTCAATTTCCACTGTTGCCATTCCCATTTAAAGGGACAGGCACCACACTCAGTGTTGCGACGCTCTGCGGCCCCTGTGCACCCATCGAACGCCCTGCCACGTGCACCCACCCACCCCACCCTAACCCCATGGCGTTCCCCGGTCCTGGGCACCACATCTCGAGGACCATGTGTGGCGCGGGACACCTCTCCGGGGCGGAGCAGAAGTTCTACTGTGGGGCGCCCGGCCAGCCTGCTCAGACGCCCCCCCTCGTCACCCGGCAACAGCAGCACCCGGCCCTCCAAACCGTCAGCCCACAGGCGGGCGGGCAGGACACTGAGCCCGAGGCCGAGCCCGACAGGCCCATTGGATACGGAGCGTTTGGAGTGGTGTGGTGAGTTAACTCTGTATCCAACCCCCTGTACCTGCCCTGGGAGTGTGTCATGGGACAGTGTCGAGGGAGCTTTACTCTGTATCTAACCCCCTGTACCTGCCCTGGGAGTGTTTGATGGGACAGTGTAGAGGGAGCTTTACTCTGTATCTAACCCCCTGTACCTGCCCTGGGAGTGTTTGATGGGACAGTGTAGAGGGAGCTTTACTCTGTATCTAACCCCCTGTACCTGCCCCGGGAGTGTTTGATGGGACAGTGTAGAGGGAGCTTTACTCTGTATCTAACCCCCTGTACCTGCCCTGGGAGTGTTTGATGGGACAGTGTAGAGGGAGCTTTACTCTGTATCTAACCCCCTGTACCTGCCTTGGGGGTGTTTGATGATTTAGTTCCATGTCCTTTCCAGGTCAGTCACGGATCCACGGGATGGGAAGCGAGTGGCCTTGAAGAAAATGCCCAATGTCTTTCAGAACCTCATCTCTTGCAAGCGGGTATTTCGAGAGCTCAAGATGCTGACATTCTTCAAACACAGCAACGTAAGTTCTTAGCAACTCAAGGGTGATGTCTGCCCCTCTCTGCTGCATACTGCAAGACTTAACTCACAGGTAATGCCACGCAAATCCTGTCGCACATTTGTACGTAACACAAATTTCCTATGTCAACAGTCACGTTGTCATTACCACCACCCAACAGTGGTGGCGCCGCATTAACGTCACGCTATACTGGAATTGGAGTTCCCCTTCGCAATACCTTGGGAGATACATAACCCATAGGTATAACACTCCTGTATATATTATATAATAACACACTGTGTGTTACTGGGTATAACACTCTGTATATATTATATAATAACACACTGTGTTACTGGGTATAACACTCCTGTATATATTATATAATAACACACAGTGTTACTGGGTATAACACTCCTGTATATATTATATAATAACACACTGTGTGTTACTGGGTATAACACTCCTGTTTATATTATATAATAACACACTGTTTTACTGGGTATAACACTCTGTATATATTATATAATAACACACTGTGTTACTGGGTATAACACTCCTGTTTATATTATATAATAACACACTGTTTTACTGGGTATAACACTCTGTATATATTATATAATAACACACCGTGTGTTACTGGGTATAACACTCCTGTATATATTATATAATAACACACTGTGTGTTACTGGGTATAACACTCTGTATATATTATATAATAACACACTGTTTTACTGGGTATAACACTCCTGTATATATTATATAATAACACACTGTGTTACTGGGTATAACACTCCTGTATATATTATATAATAACACACCATGTGTTACTGGGTATAACACTCCTGTATATATTATATAATAACACACTGTGTGTTACTGGGTATAACACTCCTGTGTATATTATACAATAACACACTGTGTGTTACTGGGTATAACACTCCTGTATATATTATATAATAACACACTGTGTTACTGGGTATAACACTCCTGTATATATTATATAATAACACACTGTGTTACTGGGTATAACACTCCTGTATATATTATATAATAACACACCATGTGTTACTGGGTATAACACTCTGTATATATTATATAATAACACACTGTGTTATTGGGTATAACACTCTGTATATATTATGTAATAACACACTGAGTATTACGGGATATAACACTATATATAACACACTGTGTTACTGGGTATAACACTCCTGTATATATTATATAATAACACACTGTGTGTTACTGGGTATAACACTCCTGTATATATTATATAATAACACACTGTGTGTTACTGGGTATAACACTCTGTATATATTATATAATAACGCACTGTGCGTTACTGGGTATAACACTCTGTATATATTATATAATAACACACTGTGTTACTGGGTATAACACTCTGTATATATTATATAATGACACACCGTGTGTTACTGGGTATAACACTCTGTATATATTATATAATAACACACCGTGTGTTACTGGGTATAACACTCTGTATATATTATATAATAACACACTGTGTGTTACTGGGTATAACACTCCTGTATATATTATATAATAACACACTGTGTTACTGGGTATAATACTCTGTATATATTATATAATAAGACACCGTGTGTTACTGGGTATAACACTCCTGCATATATTATATAATAACACACCGTGTGTTACTGGGTATAACACTCCTGCATATATTATATAATAACACACTGTGTTATTGGGTATAACACTCTGTATATATTATATAATAACACACTGTGCGTTACTGGGTATAACACTCTGTATATATTATATAATAAGACACCGTGTGTTACTGGGTATAACACTCCTGCATATATTATATAATAACACACCGTGTGTTACTGGGTATAACACTCCTGCATATATTATATAATAACACACTGTGTTATTGGGTATAACACTCTGTATATATTATATAATAACGCACTGTGCGTTACTGGGTATAACACTCTGTATATATTATATAATAACACACTGTGTTACTGGGTATAACACTCTGTATATATTATATAATGACACACCGTGTGTTACTGGGTATAACACTCTGTATATATTATATAATAACACACCGTGTGTTACTGGGTATAACACTCTGTATATATTATATAATAACACACTGTGTGTTACTGGGTATAACACTCCTGTATATATTATATAATAACACACTGTGTTACTGGGTATAATACTCTGTATATATTATATAATAAGACACCGTGTGTTACTGGGTATAACACTCTGTATATATTATATAATAACACACTGTGTGTTACTGGGTATAACATTCTGTATATATTATATAATAACACACCGTGTGTTACTGGGTATAACACTCCTGTATATATTATATAATAACACACCATGTGTTACTGGGTATAACACTCCTGTATATATTATATAATAAGACACTGTGTTACTGGGTATAACATTCTGTATATATTATATAATAACACACCGTGTGTTACTGGGTATAACACTCCTGCATATATTATATAATAACACACTGTGTTATTGGGTATAACACTCTGTATATATTAAGTAATAACACACTGAGTATTACGGGATATAACACTATATATAACACACTGTGTTACTGGATATAACACTCCTGTATATATTATATAATAACACACTGTGTGTTACTGGGTATAACACTCCTGTATATATTATATAATAACACACTGTGTGTTACTGGGTATAACACTCTGTATATATTATATAATAACACACTGTGTTACTGGGTATAACACTCTGTATATATTATATAATAACACACCGTGTGTTACTGGGTATAACACTCTGTATATATTATATAATAACACACTGTGCGTTACTGGGTATAACACTCTGTATATATTATATAATAACACACTGTGTTACTGGGTATAACACTCTGTATATATTATATAATAACACACCGTGTGTTACTGGGTATAACACTCTGTATATATTATATAATAACACACCGTGTGTTACTGGTTATAACACTCTGTATATATTATATAATAACACACTGTGTGTTACTGGGTATAACACTCCTGTATATATTATATGATAACACACTGTGTGTTACTGGGTATAACACTCTGTATATATTATATAATAACACACCGTGTGTTACTGGGTATAACACTCTGTATATATTATATAATAACACACTGTGCGTTACTGGGTATAACACTCCTGTATATATTATATAATAGCACACTGTGTGTTACTGGGTATAACACTCTGTATATATTATATAATAACACACTGTGTGTTACTGGGTATAACACTCTGTATATATTATATAATAACACACTGTGTGTTACTGGGTATAACACTCTGTATATATTATATAATAACACACTGTGTGTTACTGGGTATAACACTCTGTATATATTATATAATAACACACCGTGTGTTACTGGGTATAACACTCCTTTATATATTATATAATAACACACTGTGTGTTACTGGGTATAACACTCTGTATATATTATATAATAACACACTGTGTGTTACTGGGTATAACACTCTGTATATATTATATAATAACACACTGTGTGTTACTGGGTATAACACTATGTATATATTATATAATAACACACTGTGTGTTACTGGGTATAACACTCTGTATATATTATATAATAACACACAGTGTGTTACTGGGTATAACACTCCTGTATATATTATATAATAACACACCGTGTGTTACTGGGTATAACACTCTGTATATATTATATAATAACACACCGTGTGTTACTGGGTATAACACTCCTGTATATATTATATAATAACACACTGTGTGTTACTGGGTATAACACTCCTGTATATATTATATAATAACACACTGTGTGTTACTGGGTATAACACTCTGTATATATTATATAATAACACACCGTGTTATTGGGTATAACACTCTGTATATATTATATAATAACACACCGTGTTATTGGCTATAACACTCTGTATATATTATGTAATAACACACTGAGTATTACGGGATATAACACTATATATAACACACCGTGTTATTGGGTATAACACTCCTGTATATATTATATAATAACACACTGTGTGTTACTGGGTATAACACTCTGTATATATTATATAATAACACACTGTGTTACTGGGTATAACACTCCTGTATATATTATATAATAACACACAGTGTTACTGGGTATAACACTCCTGTATATATTATATAATAACACACTGTGTGTTACTGGGTATAACACTCCTGTTTATATTATATAATAACACACTGTTTTACTGGGTATAACACTCTGTATATATTATATAATAACACACTGTGTTACTGGGTATAACACTCCTGTTTATATTATATAATAACACACTGTTTTACTGGGTATAACACTCTGTATATATTATATAATAACACACCGTGTGTTACTGGGTATAACACTCCTGTATATATTATATAATAACACACTGTGTGTTACTGGGTATAACACTCTGTATATATTATATAATAACACACTGTTTTACTGGGTATAACACTCCTGTATATATTATATAATAACACACTGTGTTACTGGGTATAACACTCCTGTATATATTATATAATAACACACCATGTGTTACTGGGTATAACACTCCTGTATATATTATATAATAACACACTGTGTGTTACTGGGTATAACACTCCTGTGTATATTATACAATAACACACTGTGTGTTACTGGGTATAACACTCCTGTATATATTATATAATAACACACTGTGTTACTGGGTATAACACTCCTGTATATATTATATAATAACACACTGTGTTACTGGGTATAACACTCCTGTATATATTATATAATAACACACCATGTGTTACTGGGTATAACACTCTGTATATATTATATAATAACACACTGTGTTATTGGGTATAACACTCTGTATATATTATGTAATAACACACTGAGTATTACGGGATATAACACTATATATAACACACTGTGTTACTGGGTATAACACTCCTGTATATATTATATAATAACACACTGTGTGTTACTGGGTATAACACTCCTGTATATATTATATAATAACACACTGTGTGTTACTGGGTATAACACTCTGTATATATTATATAATAACGCACTGTGCGTTACTGGGTATAACACTCTGTATATATTATATAATAACACACTGTGTTACTGGGTATAACACTCTGTATATATTATATAATGACACACCGTGTGTTACTGGGTATAACACTCTGTATATATTATATAATAACACACCGTGTGTTACTGGGTATAACACTCTGTATATATTATATAATAACACACTGTGTGTTACTGGGTATAACACTCCTGTATATATTATATAATAACACACTGTGTTACTGGGTATAATACTCTGTATATATTATATAATAAGACACCGTGTGTTACTGGGTATAACACTCCTGCATATATTATATAATAACACACCGTGTGTTACTGGGTATAACACTCCTGCATATATTATATAATAACACACTGTGTTATTGGGTATAACACTCTGTATATATTATATAATAACACACTGTGCGTTACTGGGTATAACACTCTGTATATATTATATAATAAGACACCGTGTGTTACTGGGTATAACACTCCTGCATATATTATATAATAACACACCGTGTGTTACTGGGTATAACACTCCTGCATATATTATATAATAACACACTGTGTTATTGGGTATAACACTCTGTATATATTATATAATAACGCACTGTGCGTTACTGGGTATAACACTCTGTATATATTATATAATAACACACTGTGTTACTGGGTATAACACTCTGTATATATTATATAATGACACACCGTGTGTTACTGGGTATAACACTCTGTATATATTATATAATAACACACCGTGTGTTACTGGGTATAACACTCTGTATATATTATATAATAACACACTGTGTGTTACTGGGTATAACACTCCTGTATATATTATATAATAACACACTGTGTTACTGGGTATAATACTCTGTATATATTATATAATAAGACACCGTGTGTTACTGGGTATAACACTCTGTATATATTATATAATAACACACTGTGTGTTACTGGGTATAACATTCTGTATATATTATATAATAACACACCGTGTGTTACTGGGTATAACACTCCTGTATATATTATATAATAACACACCATGTGTTACTGGGTATAACACTCCTGTATATATTATATAATAAGACACTGTGTTACTGGGTATAACATTCTGTATATATTATATAATAACACACCGTGTGTTACTGGGTATAACACTCCTGCATATATTATATAATAACACACTGTGTTATTGGGTATAACACTCTGTATATATTAAGTAATAACACACTGAGTATTACGGGATATAACACTATATATAACACACTGTGTTACTGGATATAACACTCCTGTATATATTATATAATAACACACTGTGTGTTACTGGGTATAACACTCCTGTATATATTATATAATAACACACTGTGTGTTACTGGGTATAACACTCTGTATATATTATATAATAACACACTGTGTTACTGGGTATAACACTCTGTATATATTATATAATAACACACCGTGTGTTACTGGGTATAACACTCTGTATATATTATATAATAACACACTGTGCGTTACTGGGTATAACACTCTGTATATATTATATAATAACACACTGTGTTACTGGGTATAACACTCTGTATATATTATATAATAACACACCGTGTGTTACTGGGTATAACACTCTGTATATATTATATAATAACACACCGTGTGTTACTGGTTATAACACTCTGTATATATTATATAATAACACACTGTGTGTTACTGGGTATAACACTCCTGTATATATTATATGATAACACACTGTGTGTTACTGGGTATAACACTCTGTATATATTATATAATAACACACCGTGTGTTACTGGGTATAACACTCTGTATATATTATATAATAACACACTGTGCGTTACTGGGTATAACACTCCTGTATATATTATATAATAGCACACTGTGTGTTACTGGGTATAACACTCTGTATATATTATATAATAACACACTGTGTGTTACTGGGTATAACACTCTGTATATATTATATAATAACACACTGTGTGTTACTGGGTATAACACTCTGTATATATTATATAATAACACACTGTGTGTTACTGGGTATAACACTCTGTATATATTATATAATAACACACCGTGTGTTACTGGGTATAACACTCCTTTATATATTATATAATAACACACTGTGTGTTACTGGGTATAACACTCTGTATATATTATATAATAACACACTGTGTGTTACTGGGTATAACACTCTGTATATATTATATAATAACACACTGTGTGTTACTGGGTATAACACTATGTATATATTATATAATAACACACTGTGTGTTACTGGGTATAACACTCTGTATATATTATATAATAACACACAGTGTGTTACTGGGTATAACACTCCTGTATATATTATATAATAACACACCGTGTGTTACTGGGTATAACACTCTGTATATATTATATAATAACACACCGTGTGTTACTGGGTATAACACTCCTGTATATATTATATAATAACACACTGTGTGTTACTGGGTATAACACTCCTGTATATATTATATAATAACACACTGTGTGTTACTGGGTATAACACTCTGTATATATTATATAATAACACACCGTGTTATTGGGTATAACACTCTGTATATATTATATAATAACACACCGTGTTATTGGCTATAACACTCTGTATATATTATGTAATAACACACTGAGTATTACGGGATATAACACTATATATAACACACCGTGTTATTGGGTATAACACTCCTGTATATATTATATAATAACACACTGTGTGTTACTGGGTATAACACTCCTGTATAATATACTAACACACCGTTACTGCGCACAGCAAGCTCCCACACAGCAATGTGAAGATGACCAAGATGATCAATGTTTTTTAGTGATGTTGCTTGGGAGCGAAACATTGGTCAGGAGACTGCATGTATTGTATAATATCCCTGCGTGTGTTCGAGGCTGTCAGGCCCCTGTCTGATATTGGATGTTTAACATATGATGCATTTAATTTTCTCGTAGGTGCTGTCTGCCGTGGATATATTACAGCCTCCACAAATCGATTGTTTCGAAGAGATGTATCCTTGTTACCTTGTGCCAGGGTCAATGACATAGCTCGCGGACACATACTGCTTCATAAGACCATCAGAAATAGGAGCAGGAGTCGGCCATTCGGCCCCTCGAACCTGCTCTGCCATTTAATACGACCATGGGCTGATCCGATCATGGACTCAGCTCCACTTCCCCGCCCGCTCCCCATAACCCTTCACTCCCTTATCGCTCAAATATCTGTCTATCTCCACCTTAAATATATTCAATGTCCCAGCCTCCACAGCTCTCTGGGGCAGAGAATTCCACAGATTTACAACCCTCTGAGAGAAGAAATTCCTCCTCATCTCAGTTTTAAATGGGCGGCCCCTTATTCTAAGACCATGCCCCCTAGTTCTAGTCTCCCCCATCAGTGGGAACATCCTCTCTGCATCCACCTTGTCGAGCCCCCCTCATAATCTGATACGTTTCCATAAGATCACCTCTCATTCTTCTGAATTCCAATGAGTAGAGGCCCAACCTCCTCAACCTTTCCTCATAAGTCAACCCCCCTCATCTCCGGAATCAACCGAGTGAACCTTCTCTGAACTGCCTCCAAAGCGAGTATCTCCTTTCGTAAATACGGAGACCAAAACTGCACGCAGTACTCCAGGTGTGGCCTCACCAATACCCTGTATAACTGGAGCAAGACTTCCCTGCTTTTATACTCCATCCCCTTTGCAATAAAGGCCAAGATACCATTGGCCCTTCCTGATCACTTGCTGTACCTGCATACTAACCTTTTGTGTTTCATGCACAAGTAACCCCCAGGTCCTGAACTACATGTTGAAGGGTGGACAATGCCTGTGGGTGGATTTTTTTAACGTGGGGTGACCGTTACACACCAGCCACCACACGGGGCTTGACAGAGCGAGGTCTTGGTCCAGGGGCGAGGGTTAACCAGGACGACTGGAGACCAGCTCTGCTGCACGGGCCTAGTGTGCATAAATATCGCACAGTGTGGGCTGGTACGTGCTGCCCCTGGGCCCTCGCCTCTCCTGGGTCCTAATCTCGCGCCACTCCTTCACCCCTGATCTCGCCGCTCCTGCTGTAGGGCTGGAGGAGGTAACCGAGATAGGTAGGGGTGTAGGGGCTGGAGGAGATTAGAGATAGGGAGGGGTGTAGGGGCTGGAGGAGGTTAGAGATAGGGAGGGGTGTAGGGGCTGGAGGAGGTTAGAGATAGGGAGGGGTGTAGGGGCTGGAGGGGGTTACAGAGATAGGGAGGGGTGTAGGGGCTGGAGGAGGTTACAGAAATAGGGAGGGGTGTAGGGCTGGAGGGGGTTACAGAAATGGGGAGGGGTGTCGGGGCTGGAGGAGGTTACAGAGATAGGGAGGGGTGTAGGGGCTGGAGGGGGTTACAGAGATCGGGAGGGGTGTAGGGGCTGGAGGAGGTTAGAGATAGGGAGGGGTGTAGGGGCTGGAGGAGGTTATAGATAGGGAGGGGTGTAGGGGCTGGAGGAGGTTAGAGATAGGGAGGGGTGTAGGGGCTGGAGGAGGTTAGAGATAGGGAGGGGTGTAGGGGCTGGAGGGGGTTACAGAGATAGGGAGGGGTGTAGGGGCTGGAGGAGGTTAGAGATAGGCAGGGGTGTAGGGGCTGGAGGGGGTTACAGAGATAGGGAGGGGTGTAGGGGCTGGAGGAGGTTAGAGATAGGGAGGGATGTAGGGGCTGGAGGGGGTTACAGAGATAGGGAGGGGTGTAGGGGCTGGAGGGGGTTACAGAGATAGGGAGGGGTGTAGGGGCTGGAGGAGGTTAGAGATAGGGAGGGATGTAGGGGCTGGAGGGGGTTACAGAGATAGGGAGGGGTGTAGGGGCTGGAGGGGGTTACAGAGATAGGGAGGGGTGTAGGGGTTGGAGGGGGTTACAGAGATAGGGAGGGGTGTCGGGGTTGGAGGGGGTTACAGAGATAGGGAGGGGTGTCGGGGCTGGAGGAGGTTACAGAGATAGGGAGGGGTGTCGGGGTGGAGGAGGTTACAGAGATAGGGAGGGGTGTCGGGGCTGGAGGAGGTTAGAGATAGGGAGGGGGTGGTGGGTGAGCTGGGACGCCGGGGTGGGTGCAATGGCAGGGTGGAGGATGTTGTTGGATGAGTTCAAGTTCTGGGGAGGCCGCTCGAGCCGCTGGGGAGACTGCAGGCTGTGATCGGATTCCTTGACTGGCCCCCGCAGTTACGTGATCACGGAGCTGATGCAGAGCGACCTCCACAAAGTCATCGTCTCACCGCAGACGCTCAGCTCCGACCACATCAAAGTCTTTCTGTACCAGATTCTCCGAGGTCAGTGGGTTTTGGGCGGACTCTGGTCTCTGGGGCGGGGGGCGGGGGGTGGGCGGGCCGGGAGGGAGGGACAGGCAACATCCTGGTCAATCTCCTCTGTACCCTCTCCAGTGCAACATCCTGGTAAATCTCCTCTGTACCCTCTCCAGTGCAACATCCTGGTAAATCTCCTCTGCACCCTCTCCAGTGCAACATCCTGGTAAATCTCCTCTGTACCCTCTCCAGTGCAACATCCTGGTAAATCTCCTCTGCACCCTCTCCAGTGCAACATCCTGGTAAATCTCCTCTGCACCCTCTCCAGTGTAACATCCTGGTAAATCTCCTCTGTACCCTCTCCAGTGCAACATCCTGGTAAATCTCCTCTGCACCCTCTCCAGTGCAACATCCTGGTAAATCTCCTCTGTACCCTCTCCAGTGCAACATCCTGGTAAATCTCCTCTGCACCCTCTCCAGTGCAACATCCTGGTAAATCTCCTCTGCACACTCTCCAGTGCAACATCCTGGTAAATCTCCTCTGTACCCTCTCCAGTGCAACATCCTGGTAAATCTCCTCTGCACCCTCTCCAGTGCAACATCCTGGTAAATCTCCTCTGCACACTCTCCAGTGCAACATCCTGGTAAATCTCCTCTGCACCCTCTCCAGTGCGATCACATCCTTCATGTAATGTGGTGACCAGAACTGCACGCAGTACTCCAGCTGTGGCCTAACCCGTGTTTTATACAGTTCAAGCATAACCCTCCCTGCTCTTGTATTCCGTGCCTCGGCCAATAAAGGCAAGTATTCCGTATGCCTTCTTAACCACCTTATCCACCTGGCCTGCTACCTTCAGGGATCTGTGGACCTGCACTCCCAGGTCCCTGTGTTCCTCGCCACTTCTCAGTGTCCGACCATTTAATGTGTGTTCCCTTGCCGTGTTAGCCCTCCCCAAATGCATCACCTCACACGTCACCGGATTAAACTCCATTTGCCACTGCTCTGCCCACCTGACCAGTTCATCGATATCTTCCTGTGCACAGCTGATGTGCGACCGAACTCCATCGTCCCTGAATACCTTTGGTTAACAGAAACCAAGCAATCTTGGATTTCAAATGAACAATTGATCTCACAGTGCCAATTGCCGTTGGCTGGAGAGAGTTGCAAATATTTACGACACTTTGTCGGTGGACATGTTTCCGAGCTTCACTCCTGAAAGGGCTGGCTCTAACTATTAAACTCTGCCGCCGAGACCTAGACTCCCCAACCAGCTTAACGGTTTCTCTCTCTGCACCTGTCTATTCCCCTTAATATCCTCAAAACTTGGAGCAGATTCCCCCCTTAACCTTCTAAACTCCAGGGAGTACAACCCTAATTTGTGTAATCTCGCCTCGTAACTTAAACCTTGAAGTCCGGGTATTGTTCTGGTAAACCTACTCTGCATTCCCTTCAAGGCCAATATATCCTTCCTAAGATATGGTGCCCAGAACTGCTCACAGTGCTCCAAGTGTGGTCTAACCAGACCAGAACTGTACACGGTGCTCCAAGTGTGGTCTAACCAGACCAGAACTGTGCACGGTGCTCCAAGTGTGGTCTAACCAGACCAGAACTGTGCACAGTGCTCCAAGTGTGGTCTAACCAGACCAGAACTGTGCACAGTGCTCCAAGTGTGGTCTAACCAGACCAGAACTGTGCACAGTGCTCCAAGTGTGGTCTAATCAGACCAGAACTGTGCACAGTGCTCCAAGTGTGGTCTAACCAGACCAGAACTGTGCACAGTGCTCCAAGTGTGGTCTAACCAGACCAGAACTGTGCACAGTGCTCCAAGTGTGGTCTAACCAGACCAGAACTGTGCACAGTGCTCCAAGTGTGGTCTAACCAGACCAGAACTGTGCACAGTGTTCCAAGTGTGGTCTAACCAGACCAGAACTGTGCACGGTGCTCCAAGTGTGGTCTAACCAGACCAGAACTGTGCACGGTGCTCCAAGTGTGGTCTAACCAGGGAGCAAGCGAGTTGGCAGGGTAGGGCGTTGTGGCAGAGGGTATTGATCGGGTTAAGGAACAATTCGAGGGGTTTGAGAGGCAGGAAGAAGGTAGGTAGATGGGGTTGAGGGAGAAAGATAGAAACATAGAAAATAGGCCCTTCGAGCCTGCACCACCATTCAATAAGATCATGGCTGATCATTCCCTCAGTACCCCTTTCCTGCTTTCTCTCCATACCCCTTGATCCCTTTAGCTGTAAGGGCCATATCTAACTCCCTCTTGAATATATCCAATGAACTAGCCTCAATAACTTTCTGTGGTAGAGAATTCCACAGGTTCACAACTCTCTGAGTGAAGAAGTTTCTCCTCATCTCGGTCCTAAATGGCTTACCCCTTATCCTTAGACTGTGTCCCCTGGTTCTGGACTTCCCCAACATCGGGAACATTCTTCCTGCATCTAACCTGTCCTGTCCCGTCAGAATTTTATATGTTTCTATGAGAACCCCTCTCATCCTTCTGAACTCCAGTGTATAAAGGCCCAGTCGATCCAGTCTCTCCTCATATGTCAGTCCAGCCATCCCGGGAATCAGTCTGGTGAACCTTCGCTGCACTCCCTCAATAGCAAGAATGTCCTTCCTCAGGTTAGGAGACCAAAACTGAACACAATATTCCAGGTGTGGCCTCACCATGGCCCTGTACAACTGTAGCAACACCTCCCTGCCCCTGTACTCAAATCCCCTCGCTATGAAGGCCAACATACCATTTGCTTTCTTAACCGCCTGCTGTACCTGCATGCCAACCTTCAATGACTGATGTACCATGACACCCAGGTCTCGTTGCACCTCCCCTTTTCCTAATCTGCCACCATTCAAATAATATTCTGCCTTCCTGTTTTTACCCCAAAGTGGATAACCTCACATTTATCCACATTATACTGCATCTGCAGTGGGTTGGTGGTGTTTGGGTGGGGTCATGTGTTGGAGGACAAATTATCCCGTTACCAGTACTAACTCATTCTGTTTTCATCACCAGGACTGAAATATTTACATTCAGCAGGCATTTTACATCGAGATATCAAACCAGGAAATCTTCTCGTCAACAGCAACTGTGTCCTGAAGGTTTGTCTGCACTGTCCCATCAAACACTCCCAGGGCATGTACAGGGGGTTAGATACAGAGTAAAGCTCCCTCTACACTGTCCCATCAAACACTCCCGGGGCAGGTACAGGGGGTTAGATACAGAGTAAAGCTCCCTCTACACTGTCCCATCAAACACTCCCAGGGCAGGTACAGGGGGTTAGATACAGAGTAAAGCTCCCTCTACACTGTCCCATCAAACACTCCCAGGGCATGTACATGAGCTTAGATACAGAGTAAAGCTCCCTCTACACTGTCCCATCAAACACTCCCAGGGCATGTACATGAGCTTAGATACAGAGTAAAGCTCCCTCTACACTGTCCCATCAAACACTCCCAGGGCAGGTACAGGGGGTTAGATACAGAGTAAAGCTCCCTCTACACTGTCCCATCAAACACTCCCAGGGCAGGTACAGCACGGGGTTAGATACAGAGTAAAGGTCCCTCTACACTGTACCCTCAAACACTCCCAGGGCAGGTACAGGGGGTTAGATACAGAGTAAAGGTCCCTCTACACTGTCCCATCAAACACTCCCAGGGCAGGTACAGGGGGTTAGATACAGAGTAAAGCTCCCTCTACACTGTCCCATCAAATACTCCCAGGGCAGGTACAGGGGGTTAGATACAGAGTAAAGCTCCCTCTACACTGTCCCATCAAACACTCCCAGGGCAGGTACAGAGGGTTAGATACAGAGTAAAGCTCCCTCTACACTGTCCCATCAAACACTCCCAGGGCAGGTACAGGGGGTTAGATACAGAGTAAAGCTCCCTCTACACTGTCCCATCAAACACTCCCAGGGCAGGTACAGGGGGTTAGATACAGAGTAAAGCTCCCTCTACACTGTCCCATCAAACACTCCCAGGGCAGGTACAGGGGGTTAGATATAGAGTAAAGCTCCCTCTACACTGTCCCATCAAACACTCCCAGGGCAGGTACAGGGGGTTAGATATAGAGCAAAGCTCCCTCTACATTATCCCATCAAATACTCGCCGGGCAGGTACATCACGGGGTTAGATACAGAGTAAAGCTCCCTCTACACTGTCCCCATCAAACACTCACAGGGCAGGTACAGGGGGTTAGATACAGAGTAAAGCTCCCTCTACACTGTCCCATCAAACACTCCCAGGGCAGGTACAGGGGGTTAGATACAGAGTAAAGCTCCCTCCACACTGTCCCATCAAACCCTCTCTCTGACCCTATCCCCCCCCTCCCCCCTGCTGACCCACCACAGATCTGTGACTTCGGTCTGGCCAGGCTGGAGGAGCTGGACGAGAGCCGTCACATGACCCAGGAGGTGGTGACCCAGTATTACCGAGCCCCCGAGATCCTGATGGGCAGCACGCACTACAACAGCTCCATCGACATCTGGTCCGTGGGCTGCATCTTCGCTGAGCTGCTGGGCCGTCGCATAATGTTCCAGGCCCAGAGTCCGATCGAGCAGGTGAGTCCAGGGGCGGCAGGCGTGGTGGGAGCTGGGGGGGGTGAGAATCACAGAGAGTTACAGCACGGGAGGAGGCCATTCCGTCCCACCCTCTCCAGTGCAACATCCTGGTAAATCTCCTCTGTACCCTCTCCAGTGCAACATCCTGGTAAATCTCCTCTGCACCCTCTCCAGTGCAACATCCTGGTAAATCTCCTCTGCACCCTCTCCAGTGCAACATCCTGGTAAATCTCCTCTGTACCCTCTCCAGTGCAACATCCTGGTAAATCTCCTCTGCACCCTCTCCAGTGCAACATCCTGGTAAATCTCCTCTGCACCCTCTCCAGTGCAACATCCTGGTAAATCTCCTCTGTACCCTCTCCAGTGCAACATCCTGGTAAATCTCCTCCGTACCCTCTCCAGTGCAACATCCTGGTAAATCTCCTCTGCACCCTCTCCAGTGCAACATCCAGGTAAATCTCCTCTGTACCCTCTCCAGTGCAACATCCTGGTAAATCTCCTCTGCACCCTCTCCAGTGCAACATCCTGGTAAATCTCCTCTGTACCCTCTCGAGTGCAACATCCTGGTAAATCTCCTCTGCACCCTCTCCAGTGCAACATCCTGGTAAATCTCCTCTGTACCCTCTCCAGTGCAACATCCTGGTAAATCTCCTCTGTACCCTCTCCAGTGCAACATCCTGGTAAATCTCCTCTGTACCCTCTCCGGTGCAACATCCTGGTAAATCTCCTCTGTACCCTCTCCAGTGCAACATCCTGGTAAATCTCCTCTGTACCCGCTCCAGTGCAACATCCTGGTAAATCTCCTCTGTACCCTCTCCAGTGCAACATCCTGGTAAATCTCCTCTGTACCCTCTCCAGTGCAACATCCTGGTAAATCTCCTCTGTACCCTCTCCAGTGCAACATCCTGGTAAATCTCCTCTGTACCCTCTCCAGTGCAACATCCTGGTAAATCTCCTCTGCACCCTCTCCAGTGCAACATCCTGGTAAATCTCCTCTGTACCCTCTCCAGTGCAACATCCTGGTAAATCTCCTCTGTACCCTCTCCAGTGCAACATCCTGGTAAATCTCCTCTGTACCCTCTCCAGTGCAACATCCAGGTAAATCTCCTCTGCACCCTCTCCAGTGCAACATCCTGGTAAATCTCCTCTGTACCCTCTCCAGTGCAACATCCTGGTAAATCTCCTCTGTACCCTCTCCAGTGCAACATCCTGGTAAATCTCCTCTGCACCCTCTCTAGTGCAATCACATCCTTCCTGTAATGTGGTGACCAGACCTGCACGCAGTACTCCAGCTGTGGTCTAACCCAGTGTTTTATACAGTTCAAGCATAACCCTCCCTGCTCTTGTATTCCATGCCTCGGCCAATAAAGGCAAGTATTCCGTATGCCTTCTTAACCACCTTATCCACCTGGCCTGCTACCTTCAGGGATCTGTGGACCTGCACTCCCAGGTCCAACACCGCCTCCAGTGCGCCAGTGCAGCCTTCGGCCGCCTGAGGAAGAGAGTGTTTGAAGACCAGGCCCCTCAAACCCACCACCGAGCTCATGGTCTACAGGGCTGCAGTGATACCCGCCCTCCTGTGTGGCTCAGAGACATGGACCATGTACAGTAGGTATCTCACCCCCAGCTCATGGTCTACAGGGCTGTAGTGATACCCGCCCTCCTGTGTGGCTCAGAGACATGGACCATGTACAGTAGGTATCTCACCCCCAGCTCATGGTCTACAGGGCTGTAGTGATACCTGCCCTCCTGTGTGGCTCAGAGACATGGACCATGTACAGTAGGTATCTCACCCCCAGCTCATGGTCTACAGGGCTGTAGTGATACCCGCCCTCCTGTGTGGCTCAGAGACACGGACCATGTACAGTAGGTATCTCACCCCCAGCTCATGGTCTACAGGGCTGTAGTGATACCCGCCCTCCTGTATGGCTCAGAGACATGGACCATGTACAGTAGGTATCTCACCCCCAGCTCATGGTCTACAGGGCTGTAGTGATACCCGCCCTCCTGTATGGCTCAGAGACACGGACCATGTACAGTAGGTATCTCACCCCCAGCTCATGGTCTACAGGGCTGTAGTGATACCCGCCCTCCTGTATGGCTCAGAGACATGGACCATGTACAGTAGGTATCTCACCCCCAGCTCATGGTCTACAGGGCTGTAGTGATACCCGCCCTCCTGTATGGCTCAGAGACATGGACCATGGACAGTAGACACCAAGTCGCTGGAGAAATACCACCAACGCTGTCTCCGCAAGATCCTGCAAATCCCCCGGGAGGACAGACGCACCAACGTTAGCGTCCTCGACCAGGCCCAACATCCCCAGCATCGAAGCACTGACCACACTCGACCAGCTCCGCTGGGCAGGGCCACATTGTCCGCATGTCCCCCCCCAGACACGGGACTCCCCAAAGCGAGCGCTCTACTCGGAACTCCTTCACGGGCAAACGGGCCAAAGGTGGGGCAGAGGAAACGTTACAAGGGACCACCCTCAAAGCCCCTCCCTGATATAAAGTGCAACATCCCCCACCGACACCTGGGTGTCCCTGGGCCCAAAGACCAGTCCGCCCCAAGTGGAGGGAGTGCATCCGGGAGGGGGCGCTGAGCATCTCAAGCCTGTTACACAGGAGCAGGAGTCGGCCATTCGGCCCCTCGAGCCTGCTCCACCATTTAATACCACCATGGGCTGATCCGATCATGGACCCAGCTCCACTTCCCCGCCCGGTCCCGATAACCCTTCACTCCCTTATCGCCCAAAAATCTGTCTATCTCCACCTTAAATATATTCAATGTCCCAGCCTCCACAGCTCTCTGGGGCAGAGAATTCCACAGATTTACAACCCTCTGAGAGAAGGAATTCCTCCTCATCTCAGTTTTAAATGGGCGGCCCCTTATTCTAAGACCATGCCCCCTAGTTCTAGTCTCCCCCATCAGTGGGAACATCCTCTCTGCATCCACCTTGTCGAGCCCCCCTCATAATCTGATACGTTTCCATAAGATCACCTCTCATTCTTCTGAACTCCAATGAGTAGAGGCCCAACCTCCTCAACCTTTCCTCATAAGTCAACCCCCTCATCCCCCGGAATCAACCGAGTGAACCTTCTCTGAGCTGCCTCCAAAGCAAGTATATCCTTTTTGGAATTGGGGGCATTACGATTGTAAATAGTTGGGGCCCCCGAGGCGCCCCACTTGACACTGTTGGCCAACGGGAAAGTGACCCATTTATCCCGGCTCTCTTGTGCTGAGGTCAAAGATCGCCTGTGATCCCCTTGAATGGCGGAGCGGGCTCGAGGGGCCGAGGGCTCAAGGGGCGAGGGCTTGAGGGCTCGAGGGGCCGAATGGCCGACTCCTGCTCCGTGTTGGGCTGGGCACTACTTTCCCCTGACGCGCGGCGCCCACGATATCGCAGCCCGCGTGTGGGTCAGGGTCACGCTCCGCGGCCTGGGAGCTGGGGCCGATTTGGCGGGGCTGGGGTTCTGGGGAGTTGGGGAGGGGGCCGGTCTTGGGGTCAGTTGTTGGGACGTCGGTCGCTGATATTTGTGGCTTGGCCTTGCCCCCCGCAGTTGGACCTGATCACGGACCTGTTGGGAACCCCGCCATTGCTCGCGATGCACAGTGCGTGTGAGGGAGCCAAGGCCCACATCTTGAGGGGCCATCACAAACCGGTAGGGTGGTGTGTACCTCCGGCACACAAACCTGTTCTCCTCGTCCTCCCCTCCCCTCGTCCTCCCCTCCCCTCCCCTCGTCCTCCCCTCCCCTCGTCCTCTCCTTCCCTCCCCTCGTCCCTCCTCCCCTCCCCTCGTCCTCTCCTCCCCTCCCCTCGTCCTCCTCCCCTCCCCTCGTCCTCTCCTCCCCTCCCCTCGTCCTCTCCTCCCCTCCCCTCGTCCTCTCCTCCCCTCCCCTCGTCCTCCTCCCCTCCCCTCGTCCTCTCCTCCCCTCCCCTCGTCCTCTCCTCCCCTCCCCTCGTCCTCTCCTCCCCTCGTCCTCGTCCTCCCCTCCACTGCCTCGTCCTCCTCCCCTGCCCTCGTCCTCCTCCCCTGCCCTCGTCCTCCTCCCCTCACCTCGTCCTCCTCCCCTGCCCTCGTCCTACTCCCCCCCTCGCCTCGCCCTCCCATCGCACTCTCCTCCCCTTCCCCTCGTTCTCCTCTCCCTCGTCCTCCTCCACACCCCTCCCACTCCCTCTCCTCCCCTCGCCCCCTCGCTCCTCTCCCTCCCACCCCCCCTCTCCCTCCCCACCCCCCCTCTCCCTTCCCCCCCTCTCCCTTCCCCCCCCTCTCCCTTCCCCCCAACTCCCTTCCCCCCCAACTCCCTTCCCCCCCCCTCTCCCTTCCCCCCCCTCTCCCTTCCCCCCCCCTCTCCCTTCCCCCCTCTCCCTTCCCCCCCCCTCCCCCTTCCCCCCCCTCTCCCTTCCCCCCCCCTCTCCCTCCCCCCCCCCCTCTCCCTTCCCCCTCTCCCTTCCCCCCCTCTCCCTTCCCCCTCCCTTCCACCCCCTCCCCTTCCCCCCCCTCCCTTCCCCCCCTCTCCCTTCCCCCCCTCTCCCTTCCCCCCCTCTCCCTTCCCCCCCCTCTCCTTCCCCCCCCCTCTCCCTTCCCCCCCCCTCTCCCTTCCCCCCCCCCTCTCCCCTTCCCCCCCCTCTCCCTTCCCCCCCCCTCTCCCTTCCCCCCCCCTCTCCCTTCCCCCCCCCTCTCCCATCCCCCCCCTCTCCCTTCCCCCCCTCTCCCCTTCCCCCCCTCTCCCTTCCCCCCCCTCTCCCTTCCCCCCCCTCTCCCTTCCCCCCCCTCTCCCTTCCCCCCCCTCTCCCTTCCCCCCCTCTCCCTTCCCCCCTCTCCCTTCCCCCCCTCTCCCTTCCCCCCCCTCTCCCTTCCCCCCCCTCTCCCTTCCCCCCCCTCTCCCTTCCCCCCCCTCTCCCTTCCCCCCCTCTCCCTTCCCCCCCCTCTCCCTTCCCCCCTCTCCCTTCCCCCCCCTCTCCCTTCCCCCCCCTCTCCCTTCCCCCCCCTCTCCCTCCCCCTCCCCCCCCTCTCCCTTCCCCCCCCTCTCCCTTCCCCCCCTCTCCCTTCCCCCCCCCTCTCCCTTCCCCCCCCCCTCTCCCTTCCCCCCCCCTCTCCCTTCCCCTACCCTCTCCCTTCCCCCCCTCTCCCTTCCCCCCCCCCTCCCTTCCCCCCCCTCTCCCTTCCCCCCCCTCTCCCTTCCCCCCCCCCCTCTCCCACACCCCCCCTCTCCCTTCCCCCCCCCCTCTCCCACACCCCCCCTCTCCATTCCCCCCCCCTCTCCCTTCCCCCCCTCTCCCTTCCCCCCCCCTCTCCCACACCCCCCCCCTCCCCCCCTCCCCCCAGCACCCATTAACTGATTCTCTCCTCTCCCGACAGCCCTCTCTCTCCGTTCTCTACATGCTCTCGGATGAAGCCACCCATGAGGCCATTCACCTGCTTTGCCGAATGTTGGTCTTCGACCCGGTGAGTGTACTCTGTATCTAACCCCCTGTACCTGTCCTGGGAGTGTTTGATGGGACAGTGTAGAGGGAGCTTTACTCTGTATCTAACCCCCTGTACCTGCCCTGGAGTGTTTGATGGGACAGTGTAGAGGGAGCTTTACTCTGTATCTAACCCCCTGTACCTGCCCTGGGAGTGTTTGATGGGATAGTGTCGAGGGAGCTTTACTCTGTATCTAACCCCCTGTACCTGCCCTGGGAGTGTTTGAAGGGATAGTGTCGAGGGAGCTTTACTCTGTATCTAACCCCCTGTACCTGCCCTGGGAGTGTTTGATGAGACAGTGTAGAGGGAGCTTTACTCTGTATCTAACCCCCTGTACCTGCCCTTGGAGTGTTTGATGGGACAGTGTAGAGGGAGCTTTACTCTGTATCTAACCCCCTGTACCTGCCCTGGGAGTGTTTGATGGGATAGTGTCGAGGGAGCTTTACTCTGTATCTAACCCCCTGTACCTGCCCTGGGAGTGTTTGATGGGACAGTGCAGACGGAGCTTTACTCTGTATCTAACCCCCTGTACCTGCCCTGGGAGTGTTTGATGGGACAGTATAGAGGGAGCTTTACTCTGTGTCTAACCCCCTGTACCTGCCCTGGGTGTGTTTGATGGGACAGTGTAGAGGGAGCTTTACTCTATATCTAACCCCCTGTACCTGCCCTGGGAGTGTTTGATGGGACAGTGTAGAGGGAGCTTTACTCTGTATCTAACCCCCTGTACCTGCCCTGGGAGTGTTTGATGGGACAGTGTCGGGGGAGCTTTACTCTGTATCTAACCCCCTGTCCCTGCCCTGGGAGTGTTTGATGGGACAGTGTAGAGGGAGCTTTACTCCGTATCTAACCCCCTGTACCTGCCCTGGGAGTGTTTGATGGGACAGTGTAGAGGGAGCTTTACTCTGTATCTAACCCCTGTACCTTGCCCTGGGAGTGTTTGATGGGACAGTGTAGAGGGAGCTTTACTCTGTATCTAACCCCCTGTACCTGCCCTGGGAGTGTTTGATGGGACAGTGTAGAGGGAGCTTTACTCTGTATCTAACCCCCTGTACCTGCCCTGGGAGTATTTGATGGGACAGTGTAGAGGGAGCTTTACTCTGTATCTCACCCGTGCTGTACCTGCCCTGGGAGTGTTTGATGGGACAGTGTAGAGGGAGCTTTACTCTGTATCTAACCCCCTGTACCTGCCCTGGGAGTGTTTGATGGGGACAGTGTAGAGGGAGCTTTACTCTGTATCTAACCCCGTGCTGTACCTGCCCTGGGAGTGTTTGATGGGACAGTGTAGGGGGAGCTTTACTCTGTATCTAACCCCGTGCTGTACCTGCCCTGGGAGTGTTTGATGGGACAGTGTAGAGGGAGCTTTACCTCTGTATCTAGCCCCTGTACCTGCCCTGGGAGTGTTTGATGGGACAGTGTAGAGGGAGCTTTACTCTGTATC
>NW_027254135.1:140155-166883 GCF_044704955.1 Pristiophorus japonicus | reverse complement strand
AGTCAGTTCCCCCGTGAGGGAGAGACCCGTACCCCGGGGAGAGTCGGTTCCCCCGTGTGGGAGAGACCCGTACCCCGGGGAGAGTCGGTTCCCCCGTGAGGGAGAGACCCGTACCCCGAGGAGAGTCGGTTCCCCCGTGAGGGAGAGACCCGTACCCCGGGGAGAGTCGGTTCCCCCGTGAGGGAGAGACCCGTACCCCGGGGAGAGTCGGTTCCCCCGTGAGGGAGAGACCCGTACCCCGGGGAGAGTCGGTTCCCCCGTGGGGGAGAGACCCGTACCCCGGGCAGAGTCGGTTCCCCCGTGGGGGAGAGACCCGTACCCCGGGGAGAGTTGGTTCCCCCGTGGGGGAGAGACCCGTACCCCGGGGAGAGTCGGTGCCCCGTGGGGGAGACCCGTACCCCGGGGAGAGTCGGGATGGAAATAGGGGAGGCAGATGGATAAGAGAGAGAGAGAGCGAGGGTAATGGCGGAGGGGGGGGTGGGGGGAGAGCTGTGAGGGACGGGGAGAAGAGGGAGATGAGGGGTGAGAGGGATGAGGGAGATGAGGGGGAGAGCGGGCCGGGGTGATGAGGGGAGTGTGAGGGACGGGGAGACGGAGGGGGGGTGTGAGGGACGGGAAGATGAGGGGGTGAGAGGGACGAGGGAGATGGAGGGTGGTGTGAGGGACAGGGAGATGAGGGGGGTGTGAGGGACGAGAGAGATGGGGAGATGGAGGGGTGAGAGGGACGAGGGGTGAGAGGGACGGGGAGATGAGGGGGTGAGAGGGACGGGGAGATGAGGGGGTGAGAGGGACGGGGAGATGAGGGGGTGAGAGGGACGGGGAGATGAGGGGGTGAGAGAGATGAGGGGGTGAGAGGGACGAGGGACGGGGAGATGGAGGGGTGAGAGAGACGAGAGAGATGGGGAGATGGAGGGGTGAGAGGGACGAGGGGTGAGAGGGACGGGGAGATGAGGGGGTGAGAGGGACGAGGGATGAGAAAGACGAGGGGGTGAGAGGGACGAGGGGTGAGAGGGACGGGGAGATGGAGGAGTGAGAGGGATGAGGGATGGGGAGATGGAGGGGTGAGAGGGACGAGGGAGATGAGGGGGTGAGAGGGACGGGGAGATGAGGGGGTGAGAGGGACGAGGGACGGGGAGATGGAGGGGTGAGAGGGATGGGGAGATGGAGGGGTGAGAGGGACGAGGGAGTGAGAGGGAGATGGGCAGAGAGTCGAGGGTTGAAGAGATGGAGGGAGGGAGTTGGGGATGAGCTGGAGATAGAGATGCCATTGAGAGAAGGTTAGTTTGCCGGTTTAACCGTGTGACGGACATGTTGCGTTGTTTAACACCATTTTTATACTACATATTGATTGGTCAAATCAAATTGGGAATGGTGGCCTTGAGAAAGAGTTCATCGATCGACATGTTTTGGAACCACTCAGGGAGCAGGCTAGTTTAGATCTGGTAATGTGTGACGAGACTGGATTCTCGTCGTGAAGGATCCTCTAGGGAAGAGTGATCATAGCGTGGTAGAATTTTAAATTCAGTTTGAGGGTGAGAAAGTTGGGTCTCAAACCAGTGTGCTGAACCCGAAATAAAGGTAATTACAAAGGTATGAGGACAGAGTTGGCTAAAGTGGACTGGGAAAATAGATCCAAGGGTAAGACGGTCGATAAGCAGTGGCAGACATTTGAGGAGATATTTCATAATCTCAGCAAAAATATATTCCAGTGAGAAGGAAAGACTCCAAGAGAGGGATGAACCATCCGTGGCTAGCTAACGAAGTAAGGGATGGCTTCAAATTGAAAACAGAAGCGTACAACCTTGTGAAGACTTTTGGTAGACCAGAGGATTGGGAAATTTTTAGAAATCAGCTAAGAACGACTTAAAAAAAAAAACAGATGGAGAGAGCGAAGATCGATTTATGGGAGTAAACTAACAAAGAAATATAAAATCATCTACAGGTATATGACAAAGGAAAAGAGTGGTTAAAGTAAACATTGGTCCCTTAGAGGACGAGGCTGGGGAATTAATAATGGGGAGCAGGGAAATGGCAGAGGCTTCGAACAAATAGTTTGTATCGGTCTTCACGGTAGAAGGCACTGAAAGCATCGCAATAATAGATAATCAAGGGGCTCTTGGGAGGGGGAACTTCAAACAATCACTCGAGAAAAAGTACGAGGCAAACTAGGCAAACTCGACCAGCTCCGCTGGGCAGGGCCACATTGTCCGCATGTCCCCCCCTCCAGACACGGGACTCCCCAAAGCGAGCGCTCTACTCGGGAACTCCTTCACGGGCAAACGGGCCAAAGGTGGGGCAGAGGAAACGTTACAAGGGACACACCCTCAAAGCCCTCCCTGATATAAAGTGCAACATCCCCCACCGACACCTGGGAGTCCCTGGGCCCAAAGACCAGTCCCGCCCCCAAGTGGAGGGAGTGCATCCGGGAGGGGGGCGCTGAGCACCTCGAGTCTCGTCGCCGAGAGCGTGCAGAGACCAAGCGCGGGCAGCGGAAGGAGCGTGCGGCAAACCAGTCCCACCCTCCCCTTCCCTCAACGTCTGTCTGTCCCGCCCTGTGACAGGGACTGTGGTTCCCCGTATTGGGCTGTTCAGCCACCGAAGGCCTCCCTGTTAGAGTAGGAGCAAGCCTTCCTCGATTCCGAGGGACTGCCTGTGATGATGATGATTCGGCAAACTAATGGGACTAAAAGCAGATAACTCCCCTGGACCAGATGGCTTGCATCCTGGGGTCTTAAGAGAAGTAGCGGCAGGGATTGTGGGTGCATTGGTTGTAATTTACCAACATTCCCTGGATTCTGGAGAAGGTCCCAGCAGATTGGAAAACCGCAAATATAACGCCCCTGTTTAAAGAAGGAGGCAGACAAAAAGCAGGAAACGATCGACCCGTCAGCCCAACATCTGTGGTTGGGAAAATGTTGGGGTCCATTATTAAAGAAGCAGTAGCAGGACATTTGGAAAAGCAAAATTCAGTCGGGCACAGTCAGCATGGATTGATGAAGGGGAAGTCATGTTTGACAAATTTGCGGGAGTTCTTTGAGGATGTAACGAACAGGATGGATAAAGGGGGAACCAGTGGATGTGGTGTATTTGGATTTCCAGAAGTCCAGAAGGCATTTGACAAGGTGCCACATGAAAGGTTACTGCACAAGATAAAAGTTCCCGGGGTTGGGGGGTAATATATCAGCGTGGATAGAGGATTGGCTAACTAACAGAGAACAGAGAGTCGGGATAAATGGGTCACTTTCTGGTTGGCAAACCGTGATTGGTGGAGGTGCCGCAGGGATCAGTGCTGGGGCCTCAACTATTTACAATTTTATATTAATGACTTGAATTAAGGGACTGAGTGTAACGGAGCCAAGTTTGCTGACGATACAAAGATGGGAGGAAAAGCAATGTGTGAGGAGGACACAAAAAATCTGCAAAAGGACACAGACAGGCTCAGTGAGCGGGCAAAACATTTGGCAAATGATCGGATCAGCCACAATCGTATTAAATGGCGGAGCAGGCTCGAGGGGCCGAATGGCCGACTCCTGCTCCTATTTCTTATGTTTTTATGTTCTTATGGAGTATAATGTGGGGAAGTGTGAGGTTATCCACTTTGGTACGAAAAATAAAAAAGCTAATTATAATTTAATTGGAGAGAGATTACAAAGTGCGGCAGTACAGCGGGACCTGGGGGTTACTTGTACATGAAACACAAAAGGTTAGTATGCAGGTACAGCAAGTGATCAGGAAGGGCCAATGGTATCTTGGCCTTTATTGCAAAGGGGATGGAGTATAAAAGCAGGGAAGTCTTGCTCCAGTTATACAGGGTATTGGTGAGGCCACACCTGGAGTACTGCGTGCAGTTTTGCTCTCCGTATTTACGAAAGGATATACTTGCTTTGGAGGCAGTTCAGAGAAGGTTCACTCGGTTGATTCCGGGGATGAGGGGGTTGACTTATGAGGAAAGGTTGAGGAGGTTGGGCCTCTACTCATTGGAGTTCAGAAGAATGAGAGGTGATCTTATGGAAACGTATCAGATTATGAGGGGGGCTCGACAAGGTGGATGCAGAGAGGATGTTCCCACTGATGGGGGAGACTAGAACTAGGGGGCATGGTCTTAGAATAAGGGGCCGCCCATTTAAAACTGAGATGAGGAGGAATTTCTTCTCTCAGAGGGTTGTAAATCTGTGGAATTCTCTGCCCCAGAGAGCTGTGGAGGCTGGGACATTGAATATATTTAAGGTGGAGATAGACAGATTTTTGGGCGATAAGGGAGTGAAGGGTTATGGGGAACGGGCGGGGAAGTGGAGCTGGGTCCATGATCGGATCAGCCCATGGTGGTATTAAATGGTGGAGCAGGCTCGAGGGGCCGAATGGCCGGCTCCTGCTCCTGTTTCTGATGTTCGTGTCTGTCTGCAGCTCGGGGACGGGCGATGGGTCCCGGTTGTGTTTCTGATCACTCTCTCTCTCTCTCTCTCCCCCAATCTCCCCCCCCCCCTCCCCCCCCCCTCTCTCCCTCCCCCTCTCTCCCCCCCCCTCTCTCCCCCCCCTCTCTCCCCCCCACTCTCTCCCCCCCACTCTCTCCCCCCCCCTCTCTCCCCCCCCCTCTCTCCCCCCCCCTCTCTCCCCCCCCTCTCTCCCCCCCCCTCTCTCCCCCCCCCTCTCTCCCCCCCTCTCTCTCCCCACCTCTCTCCCCCCCCCCCTCCCCCCCCCCTCTCTCCCCCCCCCTCTCTCCCCCCCCTCTCTCCCCCCCCCTCTCTCCCCCCCCCTCTCTCCCCCCCCCTCTGTCCCCCCCCTCTGTCCCCCCCCTCTGTCCCCCCCCTCTGTCCCCCCCCTCTGTCCCCCCCCTCTGTCCCCCCCCTCTGTCCCCCCCCTCTTTCTCCCCCCCCTCTCTTCGCCCCCCCTCTCTCTCCCCCCCCTCTCTTCGCCCCCCCTCTCTCCCCTCCCCCTCCCTCTCCCCCCCCCTCTCTCCCCTCCCCCTCCCTCTCCCTCTCCCTCTCCCTCTCCCTCTCCCTCTCCCTCTCCCTCTCCCTCTCCCTCTCCCTCTCCCTCTCCCTCTCCCTCTCCCTCCCCCTCCCCCTCCCCCTCCCCCTCCCCCTCCCCCTCCCTCCCCCTCCCAGCTCTGCAGTTCTCCCCCCCCGCTAACTCCCCTCCCCCACCCCCACCGACCCCCAACCCCGCAGTGTACCAGATGCCTGGGGGGGTGGGGAGGGGCGAGCCTCTATCCAGCGAGTGACGCCATTGGTCAACCCTGCCGCCAAGCCCGCCCCTGCTTTTCGCAGCAGGCGTTCGAGGAACATCAGCTGCCCTCCCAGGGGCCCTCGCCCACTTGCTTTTGCGGCCTGCACGTCTGGGTTTCGAAGAGTGACGTTTGGCGACAAAACTTTCAGCCGTGGACAAGTCGGACAAATGACAGGCGGTGCACGACAGACTGGGTGAACTTCTACAAACCCAGTGCAACGTGGCCAAGTTCGCCAACGATACAAAGATGGGAGGAAAAGCAATGTGTGAGGAGGACACAAAAAATCTGCAAAAGGACACAGACAGGCTCAGTGAGTGGGTGAACATTTGTCAGATGGAGTATAATGTGGGAAAGTGTGAGGTACAGGCAACTTTGGCAGAAAAAAAATCAAAGAGCAAGTTATTATTTAAATGGAGAAAGATTACAAAGTGCGGCAGTACAGCGGGACCTGGGGGTTACTTGTACATGAAACACAAAAGGTTAGTCTGCAGGTACAGCAAGTGATCAGGAAGGGCCAATGGTATCTTGGCCTTTATTGCAAAGGGGATGGAGTATAAAAGCAGGGAAGTCTTGCTCCAGTTACACAGGGTATTGGTGAGGCCACACCTGGAGTACTGCGTGCAGTTTTGCTCTCCGTATTTACGAAAGGATATACTTTGCTTTGGAGGCAGTTCAGAGAAGGTTCACTCGGTTGATTCCGGGGATGAGGGGGTTGACTTATGAGGAAAGGTTGAGGAGGTTGGGCCTCTACTCATTGGAGTTCAGAAGAATGAGAGGTGATCTTATGGAAACGTATCAGATTATGAGGGGGGCTCGACAAGGTGGATGCAGAGAGGATGTTCCCACTGATGGGGGAGACTAGAACTAGGGGGCATGGTCTTAGAATAAGGGGCCGCCCATTTAAAACTGAGATGAGGAGGAATTTCTTCTCTCAGAGGGTTGTAAATCTGTGGAATTCTCTGCCCCAGAGAGCTGTGGAGGCTGGGACATTGAATATATTGAAGGTGGAGATAGACAGATTTTTGGGCGATAAGGGAGTGAAGGGTTATGGGGAGCGGGCGGGGAAGTGGAGCTGAGTCCATGATCGGATCAGCCCATGGTGGTATTAAATGGTGGAGCAGGCTCGAGGGGCCGAATGGCCCACTCCTGCTCCTGTTTCTGATGTTCTTGTGTAAGCTGTAGTCGGGTGATAGCCCTCCCGGGTAACTGGAACCCCCCCTTTGTTGCCATCTCTTTAATTCAGCAGGGTAAGGGTCACTCACTAACTGTACAGAGTCACTGTTTATTCAGGGTAAGGGTCACTCACTAACTGTACAGAGTCACTGTTTATTCAGGGTAAGGGTCACTCACTGTGTAACTGTACAGAGTCACTGTTTATTCAGGGTAAGGGTCACTCACTAACTGTACAGAGTCACTGTTTATTCAGGGTAAGGGTCACTCACTGTGTAACTGTACAGAGTCACTGTTTATTCAGGGTAAGGGTCACTCACTAACTGTACAGAGTCACTGTTTATTCAGGGTAAGGGTCACTCACTAACTGTACAGAGTCACTGTTTATTCAGGGTAAGGGTCACTCACTAACTGTACAGAGTCACTGTTTATTCAGGGTAAGGGTCACTCACTAACTGTACAGTGTCACTGTTTATTCAGGGTAAGGGTCACTCACTGTAACTGTACAGAGTCACTGTTTATTCAGGGTAAGGGTCACTCACTAACTGTACAGAGTCACTGTTTATTCAGGGTAAGGGTCACTCACTAACGGTACAGAGTCACTGTTTATTCAGGGTAAGGGTCACTCACTAACTGTACAGAGTCACTGTTTATTCAGGGTAAGGGTCACTCACTAACTGTACAGAGTCACTGTTTATTCAGGGTAAGGGTCACTCACTAACTGTACAGAGTCACTGTTTATTCAGGGTAAGGGTCACTCACTGTGTAACTGTACAGAGTCACTGTTTATTCAGGGTAAGGGTCACTCACTGTGTAACTGTACAGAGTCACTGTTTATTCAGGGTAAGGGTCACTCACTCACTGTACAGAGTCACTGTTTATTCAGGGCAAGGGTCACTCACTAACTGTACAGAGTCACTGTTTATTCAGGGTAAGGGTCACTCACTAACTGTACAGGGTCACTGTTTATTCAGGGTAAGGGTCACTCACTAACTGTACAGAGTCACTGTTTATTCAGGGTAAGGGTCACTCACTAACTGTACAGAGTCACTGTTTATTCAGGGTAAGGGTCACTCACTAACTGTACAGAGTCACTGTTTATTCAGGGTAAGGGTCACTCACTGTAACTGTACAGAGTCACTGTTTATTCAGGGTAGGGGTCACTCACTGTGTAACTGTACAGAGTCACTGTTTATTCAGGGTAAGGGTCACTCACTCACTGTACAGAGTCACTGTTTATTCAGGGTAAGGGTCACTCACTAACTGTACAGAGTCACTGTTTATTCAGGGTAAGGGTCACTCACTCACTGTACAGAGTCACTGTTTATTCAGGGTAAGGGTCACTCACTAACTGTACAGAGTCATTGTTTATTCAGGGTAAGGGTCACTCACTGTGTAACTGTACAGAGTCACTTTATTCAGGGTAAGGGTCACTCACTAACTGTACAGAGTCACTGTTTATTCAGGGTAAGGGTCACTCACTGTGTAACTGTACAGAGTCACTGTTTATTCAGGGTAAGGGTCACTCACTCACTGTACAGAGTCACTGTTTATTCAGGGTAAGGGTCACTCACTGTGTAACTGTACAGAGTCACTGTTTATTCAGGGTAAGGGTCACTCACTCACTGTACAGAGTCACTGTTTATTCAGGGTAAGGGTCACTCACTAACTGTACAGAGTCATTGTTTATTCAGGGTAAGGGTCACTCACTGTGTAACTGTACAGAGTCACTTTATTCAGGGTAAGGGTCACTCACTGTAACTGTACAGAGTCACTGTTTATTCAGGGTAAGGGTCACTCACTGTAACTGTACAGAGTCACTGTTTATTCAGGGTAAGGGTCACTCACTAACTGTACAGAGTCACTGTTTATTCAGGGTAAGGGTCACTCACTGTAACTGTACAGAGTCACTGTTTATTCAGGGTAAGGGTCACTCACTGTAACTGTACAGAGTCACTGTTTATTCAGGGTAAGGGTCACTCACTAACTGTACAGAGTCACTGTTTATTCAGGGTAAGGGTCACTCACTAACTGTACAGAGTCACTGTTTATTCAGGGTAAGGGTCACTCACTAACTGTACAGAGTCACTGTTTATTCAGGGTAAGGGTCACTCACTGTAACTGTACAGAGTCACTGTTTATTCAGGGTAAGGGTCACTCACTAACTGTACAGAGTCACTGTTTATTCAGGGTAAGGGTCACTCACTAACTGTACAGAGTCACTGTTTATTCAGGGTAAGGGTCACTCACTAACTGTACAGAGTCACTGTTTATTCAGGGTAAGGGTCACTCACTGTAACTGTACAGAGTCACTGTTTATTCAGGGTAAGGGTCACTCACTAACTGTACAGAGTCACTGTTTATTCAGGGTAAGGGTCACTCACTAACTGTACAGAGTCACTGTTTATTCAGGGTAAGGGTCACTCACTAACTGTACAGAGTCACTGTTTATTCAGGGTAAGGGTCACTCACTGTGTAACTGTACAGAGTCACTGTTTATTCAGGGTAAGGGTCACTCACTAACTGTACAGAGTCACTGTTTATTCAGGGTAAGGGTCACTCACTGTGTAACTGTACAGAGTCACTGCTCCCCTCCGACCTCACACCCCTCCAACCCCCACGCCCTCAATAAAAAGTGTCTTTAAAGGGGGGGATATGTTACCAGGGCGGCCGGGGCCAGGCCACACTGCGGCTGGAGTACCTGTAAACTCGATCGTTGGACCCGTACCCCGGGGAGAGTCGGTGCCCCGTGGGGGAGAGACCCGTACCCCGGGGAGAGTCGGTGTCCAGTGGGGGAGACCCGTACCCCGGGGAGAGTCGGTGCCCCGTGGGGGAGAGACCCGTACCCCGGGGAGAGTCGGTGTCCCGTGGGGGAGAGACCCGTACCCCGGGGAGAGTCGGTGTCCCGTGGGGGAGAGACCCGTACCCCGGGGAGAGTCGGTGCCCTGTGGGGGAGAGACCCGTACCCCGGGGAGAGTCGATGTCCCGTGGGGGAGAGACCCGTACCCCGGGGAGAGTCGGTGCCCCGTGGGGGAGAGACCCGTACCCCGGGGAGAGTCGGTGTCCCGTGGGGGAGAGACCCGTACCCCGGGGAGAGTCGCTGAAACGGGTTTGGGATGTGTGTGTATATAATTGAATTCTTTTTTTTAAAACTCGGGTTAAGTTCAGCTTGTTAAACCTCTCTCTACCTCTTCTGTTGATGTTATTTTAGCTGATTGGAACCTAGTTCTTTTGCTTTGAGAATAAAATAAATCGCCTGACCGATTTAAAAAAAATATATATATATGTATATGCCTGGCGTTTAATTTGAGGTGTTTCCCTACACCCCCCCCATGGAATTGCTCATCGGGGCAGCGATCTGTGCAGGAGCTGGAGTATTCTGCTGCCAAGGCACAGATGTGTGTGTGGGGAAGGGAGGGGGGCGGAGGGGTTGGGGATCCAGAAGCCCGCACCCTATTGAGGTCATGTGGCTCGGTGTCACGTCCTGAGGTCAGTTTTACAGGGTAGGTGTGCTTTATGCATGCGCGGAGGTCACTGAGAGATCAATTGCTCTTTGAGGTCACTGAGAGATCAATTGCTCTTTGAGGTCACTGAGAGATCAATTGCTGTTTGAGGTCACTGAGCGAGCAAGTGATCTTTGAGGGTCATTTGAAAGAAAGAAAGACTTGCATTTATGTAGCCCCTTGCATCACCACCGGACGTCTCAGAAAGCGCTTTACAGCCAATGAAGTACTTTTGGAGTGCCGTCACTGTAACGTGGGAAGGGCGGCCGCCAATTTGCGCACAGCAAGCTCCCACAAACAACGATGTGATAATGACCCAGATAATCTGTTTTTTTGCATGTTGATTGAGGGATAAATATTGGCCCCAGGACACGGGGGATAACTCCCCCGCTCTTCCTCGAAATAGGAACTTTTACGTCCATTGAGAGGGCAGACGGGGCCTCGGTTTAACCTCTCATCCGACAGTGCAGCACTCCCTCAGTACCGCCCCTCCGACAGTGCGGCACTCCCTCAGTACTGCCCCTCCGACAGTGCGGCGCTCCCTCAGTACTGCCCCTCCGACAGTGCGGCACTCCCTCAGTACTGCCCCTCCGACAGTGCGGCACTCCCTCAGTACTGCTCCTCCGACAGTGCGGCACTCCCTCAGTACTGCCCCTCCGACAGTGCGGCGCTCCCTCAGTACTGCCCCTCCGACAGTGCGGCACTCCCTCAGTACTGCCCCTCCGACAGTGCGGCACTCCCTCAGTACTGCCCCTCCGACAGTGCGGCGCTCCCTCAGTACTGCACCTCCGACAGTGCGGCACTCCCTCAGTACTGCCCCTCCGACAGTGCGGCACTCCCTCAGTACTGCCCCTCCGACAGTGCGGCGCTCCCTCAGTACTGCCCCTCCGACAGTGCGTGGCTCCCTCAGTACTGCCCCTCCGGAGGTTTTCCGTGCTCCAGCCCCTGGAGTGGGTACTTGAACCTACGACCTTCTGACTCTGAGACGAGGGTGCTGCCCATAGAACCACAGCTGATCCTATTTCTTATCTCCACAACCCCACGAGATGTCTGCACTCCTCTAATTCTGCCCCCCTGACCATCCCTGATTATAATCGCTCCACCATCGGTGGCCGTGCCTTCTGTTGCCTGGGCCCCAAGCTCTGGAACTCCCTCCCTAAACCTCTCCGCCTCTCTCCCTCTCTCTCCTCCTCCGAGACGCTCCTTAAAACCTCCCTCTTTGACCCAGCTTCTGGTCACCTGCGCTAATTTCCCCTCGGGTGGCTCGGTGAGAGATTGTTTTCTCTCAAAATGTTCCCGTGAGGTGCCTTGGCACAACTCACTACGGTAAAGGTGCTAGGAAAGTAGGAGGGATGGTGTGCTGGAGAGTGGGGAGAGATAAGTGGGAGACGGGGGAGGGGGGGGCGAGTGGGAGACGGGGGAGGGGGGCGAGTGGGAGACGGGGGAGGGGGGGCGAGAGGGAGACGGGGGAGGGGGGGCGAGAGGGAGACGGGGGAGGGGGGCGAGTGGGAGACGGGGGAGGGGGGGCGAGAGGGAGACGGGGGAGGGGGGGCGAGAGGGAGACGGGGAGGGGGGGGCGAGTGGGAGACGGGGGAGGGGGGGCGAGAGGGAGACGGGGGAGGGGGGCGAGTGGGAGACGGGGGAGGGGGGCGAGTGGGAGACGGGGGAGGGGGGACGAGAGGGAGACGGGGGAGGGGGGGGGCGAGCGGGAGACGGGGAGGGGGGGCGAGAGGGAGACGGGGAGGGGGGCGAGCGGGGGAGGGGAGCGAGCGGGAGATGGGGGAGGGGGACGCGAGCGTGAGACGGGGGAGGGGGACGAGCGGGGGAGGGGAGCGAGCGGGAGATGGGGGAGGGGGACGCGAGCGGGAGACGGGGGAGGGGGACGAGCGGGAGACGGGGGAGGGGGGGGCGAGCGGGAGACGGGGGAGGGGGGGACGAGAGGGAGACGGGGGAGGGGGGGACGAGAGGGAGACGGGGGAGGGGGGGACGAGAGGGAGACGGGGGAAGGGGACGCGAGCGGGAGACGGGGAGGGGAGCGAGCGGGAGACGGGGGAGGGGGGGGCGAGCGGGAGACGGGGGAGGGGAGCGAGCGGGGGAGGGGGCGAGCGCGAGACGGGGGAGGGGGACGAGTGGGAGACGGGGAGGGGGGGCGAGCGGGGGAGGGGGGGGCGAGCGGGAGACGGGGGAGGGGGGGGCGAGCGGGAGACGGGGGAGGGGGGGGTGAGCGGGAGACGGGGGAGGGGGGGGCGAGCGGGAGACGGGGGAGGGGGGGCGAGCGGGAGACGGGGGAGGGGGCGCGAGCGGGAGACGGGGGAGGGGGACGAGCAGGAGTGGGAGAAGGAGACGGGGAGAAGGTGGGAGAGGGAGACAGGAAGGAGGAGGGAGATATGGGGAGAGGGAGAGACACACACACACACACACACATGTCCCTGCTGTAACGTGGGTTGAACCTCCCTTGTCCGGAACTCCCTTGTCCGGAACTCCCTTGTCCGGAACTCCCTTGTCCGGAGCTCCCTTGTCCGGAACCATTCCTGGCCACCAGGTGGCGCGTGTACAGAACTCCGACATCAACAAATTGAGGTCCTTCCTCACTGCCGCGCCCCCCGGCAATGGCTGACTTGACCCCGTGATTCACCACCCCCTTTGGCACCCCCCCCAGGACCTCCCGGCCGCACTCCCAGCCCCCAGCCAGCCAGCCCCGATATCCCCTCGCTCAGTACCTGTACCATCCAATTTAACCTGACCACCTGTCGTCCGGAAAAATCCCTTATCCGGCACAGGCCGGGTCCCGAGGGTCCCGGACAAGGGAGGTCCGACCTGTGACAAGTTTCTGCATGTGTTGTACACAATGGGGTAAATTCCCGACGCAAGTTTGCTGCTGATACAAAGATGGGAGGAAAAGCAATGTGTGAGGAGGACACAAAAAAACCTGCAAAAAGGACACAGACAGGCTCAGTGAGTGGGCAACAATTTGTCAGATGGAGTATAATGTGGGAAAGTGTGAGGTCATGCACTTTGGGAGGACAAAAATCAAAGAGCAAGTTATTATTTAATTGGAGAAAGATTGCAAAGTGCCGCAGTACAGCGGGACCTGGGGGTTACTTGTGCATGAAACACAAAAGGTTAGTATGCAGGTACAGCAAGTGATCAGGAAGGGCCAATGGTATCTTGGCCTTTATTGCAAAGGGGATGGAGTATAAAAGCAGGGAAGTCTTGCTCCAGTTATACAGGGTATTGGTGAGGCCACACCTGGAGTACCGCGTGCAGTTATACAGGGTATTGGTGAGGCCACACCTGGAGTACCGCGTGCAGTTATACAGGGTATTGGTGAGGCCACACCTGGAGTACCGCGTGCAGTTATGCAGGGTATTGGTGAGGCCACACCTGGAGTACCGCGTGCAGTTGTACAGGGTATTGGTGAGGCCACACCTGGAGTACCGCGTGCAGTTGTACAGGGTATTGGTGAGGCCACACCCGGAGTACCGCGTGCAGTTGTACAGGGTATTGGTGAGGCCACACCTGGAGTACCGCGTGCAGTTGTACAGGGTATTGGTGAGGCCACACCTGGAGTACCGCGTGCAGTTGTACAGGGTATTGGTGAGGCCACACCTGGAGTACCGCGTGCAGTTGTACAGGGTATTGGTGAGGCCACACCTGGAGTACTGCGTGCAGTTATACAGGGTATTGGTGAGGCCACACCTGGAGTACCGCGTGCAGTTATACAAGGTGTTGGTGAGGCCACACCTGGAGTACCGCGTGCAGGTTTGCTCTCCGTATCTAAGGAGGGATATACTTGGCGACGAATGTCCGTTCCACCCGTAACAGAGGGTCTGTGGCTCTCGTATCGAACTGTTCAGCCACCAGAGAACTCCCTTTGGGAGTGGAAGCAAGTCCTCCTCGATTCCGAGGGACAGCTGAATTTGCATTGGAGGCAGCTCGGAGAAGGTTCACTCGGTTGATTCCGGGGATGAGGGGGTTGACTTATGAGGAAAGGTTGAGGAGGTTGGGCCTCTACTCATTGGAGTTCAGAAGAATGAGAGGTGATCTTATGGAAACGTATCAGATTATGAGGGGGCTCGACAAGGTGGATGCAGAGAGGATGTTCCCACTGATGGGGGAGACTAGAACTAGGGGGCATGGTCTTAGAATAAGGGGCCGCCCATTTAAAACTGAGATGAGGAGGAATTTCTTCTCTCAGAGGGTTGTAAATCTGTGGAATTCTCTGCCCCAGAGAGCTGTGGAGGCTGGGACATTGAATATATTTAAGGTGGAGATAGACAGATTTTTGGGCGATAAGGGAGTGAAGGGTTATGGGGAGCGGGCGGGGAAGTGGAGCTGGGTCCATGATCGGATCAGCCCATGGTGGTATTAAATGGCGGAGCAGGGCTCGAGGGGCCGAATGGTGCTGCTCCCTTGTTTCTGATGTAAACATGTCACGCTGCAGCGCCACCCCCTGGTGGAGGAGGGGGGGAGGTGCGGACGTGACATGTTTACGCCCACACACACGCACGCGCGAAAAGCCACCAAACGGTGGGAGAGGTTTGAAAAGCTGCTGCTTTGTTTAAAACATTTTAAACATGACAATATATTGGGGATTGTTTTTTTTGGGGGAGGTGGAGGCCTCCGGCCGCTGGGTGGCAGCAGCGAGCGCCTCTCCTCTCTCCCCTCCCTTCCCCCTTTGACTGACAGCCGCCTCCACCAATGGGAGAGAGGGAGCTGGGAGCTGGGGTCGGGCCCCGTCCAATGGCAGCCGGAGCAGGGCGGGCGCTGAACGGCGTCTGATTGACAGCCGCGGAGGCGGGCGGCCAGCTCCTTTGTGACGTCAGCGTGGAGGGCCAGCCAATGGGCGGCCCGCCATGCAAATCAGGCGGCCGGACCCAATGCGGAGGGCGGGGGCGGGAATGATTGACGGGGAGGCGGGCCCGGCCCAATCAGCGGGCGGCGGGGGCGGGCCCGGGCTGCCGCATTGTGACGTGTCGTGCCGTGCCGCCACGCGGGCGAGCTGGCCAATGGGCGGCCGCTATGCAAATCAGGCGGCCGGACCCAATGCGGAAGGCGGGGCGGGTGATTGACGGGGGGCGGGCCGGCCAATCAGCGGGCGGAGGAGGCGGGCGGGGGCGGGCCTGCTGCCCCATTGTGACGTGCCGTGCCGGGCCGCCACGCGGGCGAGCCGGCCAATGGGCGGCCCGCCATGCAAATCAGGCGGCCGGCCGGCGGGCCAATCAGCGCGGGCGGTCGAGGGGGGGGGCGGGAGGCCGGCCGCGGAGTGACAGGCGCCGCGGCCAATCAGCGCGGGGCGGCGGCGGCCCAGATGCGGGACAATGGCGGGCGGCGGCGGCGGTGGCGGCGGCTCCCGGAGCTGAGGCACAATCCCCTCCCCCCTCCCCCCCCTCCCCACCAGCGGGGACTGCGCCTTTAACTGTTAAAGGGACCGCGCGCCCTCTCCCTCGCTCCTGGTCGCTGCCCCTTTAAGGGTTAAAGGGACACCCCTATTCTTTTCTTGGCGCTGCGCCTTTAAGAGTTAAAGGGACCCCCCCCCTCCCCCCCCCGCGCGATCCTTCCTGGTGGGTGCCCCTTTAAGAGTTAAAGGGACCCCCCCCCCCGCGATCCTTCCTAGTGGGTGCCCCTTTAAGAGTTAAAGGGACTCCCCCCCCCGCGATCCTTCCTAGTGGGTGCCCCTTTAAGAGTTAAAGGGACCCCCCCCTTGCGCGCGCGCTCTCTCTCTCTCTCTGTGTCGGTGCCCCTTTAAGGGTTACTTCTTTTCTTGTCGCTGCCCCTTTAAGAGTTAAAGGGACCCCCCCCTTGCGCTCTCTCTCTCTCTCTCTCTCTCTCTGTGTCGGTGCCCCTTTAAGGGTTACTTCTTTTCTTGTCGCTGCACCTTTAAGAGTTAAAGGGAACCCCCCCCTTGCGCGCGCGCTCTCTCTCTCTCTCTCTCTCTCTCTCTCTCTCTCTCTCTGTGTCGGTGCCCCTTTAAGGGTTACTTCTTTTCTTGTCGCTGCCCCTTTAAGAGTTAAAGGGAACCCGCGCGCTTGCGCTCCTTTCAGAGTTAAGGAGACCCCCCCTCCCCTCCCGCGCCCTCTCGCTCCCTTGTCGGTGGGCCTTCAAGAGTTAAAGGGACCCGTGCTCTTGTGTCGCTGGGCCTTTTAAGAGTTAAAGGGACACTCGCTCTCCTCTGTTCTCCCCTCCCCCCCGCCCCAATTGAGATTTAAAGGGACCTTTTATTAAAATCGACAGGGACCCTTTCTCTCTTCTTGTCGGCGCCCCTTTTAGGTTTAAAGGGACACACCCCCCTCGTTGGCGGTGCCCCATTAATAGTTAAGCAACCCCCAGCTCTCGCTCCCTTGTCGGTACCCCTTTAAGATTTAAAGGACCCTGTGGGCGTGTTGTCAGGGAAGCGCCCTTCCCCCCCCTGCCCTGTTGCCGGTTGGCCCCCAAGGTTTTGCCCCCCGAAGTGCGGACGGCGGTCCTGGCGCCGGTTCCCCTTTAAGACTTAAAGGGGAACCCGCCGCCGATTTGCGAGTCGGCCCGCGCCTCGATGTGACTCCCCCTTCCTCCTCCTCCTCCTCCTCCTCCTCGTTCCCGCCGAGCGCAGCTTTGATCTCGCGCGGGGTAGGGTTGTGTGGGGGGGGTGTGTACATGTCCGCAGTCACGGGCCCCCCAGGGGAGGGGATGGTTCCCGGACCCCCGCAGGAGGGGGACGAGGGCGGCCAGCCGTCGCTGCTGGTCCCGGGCCTCCTGCTGCTCCCCGGGGCGTCCGGCGGCGAGCCGGGCCCGGTCAGCCCCACCAGCAAATATGTCAAGCTCAACGTGGGGGGCTGCCTTCACTACACCACCGTGCAGACCCTCTCCAAGCAAGACACGGCGCTCAAGGCCATGATCAGCGGCACCGCGGAGGTGCTGACCGACCATGAAGGTCTGCGTCCGCTCCCCGTGGTCAGCAAGGGGGGCAGTACCGAGGGAGTGCCGTACTGCGCTGTCGGAGGGGCAGTACTGAGGGAGTGACTGTCGGAGGGGCAGTACTGAGGGAGTGCCGCTCTGTCGGAGGGGCAGTACTGAGGGAGCCCCGCACTGTCGGAGGGGCAGTACTGAGCGAGCCCCACACTGTCGGAGGGGCAGTACTGAGGGAGTGCCGTACTGTCGGAGGGGCAGTACTGAGGGAGCGCCGCACTGTCAGAGGGGCAGTACTGAGGGAGTGCCGCACTGTCGGAGGGGCAGTACTGAGGGAGCACCGCACTGTCAGAGGGGCAGTACTGAGGGAGTGCCGCACTGTCGGAGGGGCAGTACTGAGGGAGCGCCGCACTGTCGGAGGGGCAGTACTGAGGGAGTGCCGCACTGTCGGAGGGGCAGTACTGAGCCGATGATGTCCTTTTGGAGCGTGGTCGCCGTTGTAACGTGGGAAACACAGCCGTTAATTAGTGCACAGCAAGATCCCACACACAGCGCTGTGATAATGACCCGGATAATCTGTTTTTTTCGTGATGTTGATTGAGGGATAAATATTGGCCCCAGGACACCGGGGAGAACTCCCCCCGCTCTTCCTCGGAATACTGGCCCCGGGATCTTTTACGTTCACCTGAGAGGGCAGACGGGGCCTCGGTTCAACGTCTCGTCCAAAAGACGACACCTCCGACAGTGCGGGGCTCCCTCAGTACTGCCCCTCCGACAGTGCGGGGCTCCCTCAGTACTGCCCCACCGACAGTGCGGCACTCCCTCAGTACTGCCCCTCCGACAGTGCGGGGCTCCCTCAGTACTGCCCCTCCGACAGTGCGGCACTCCCTCAGTACTGCCCCTCCGACAGTGCGGCACTCCCTCAGTACTGCCCCTCCGACAGTGCGGGGCTCCCTCAGTACTGCCCCTCCGACAGTGCGGCACTCCCTCGGTACTGCCCCTCCGACAGTGCGGCACTCCCTCAGTACTGCCCCTCCGACAGTGCGGGGCTCCCTCAGTACTGCCCCTCCGACAGTGCGGGGCTCCCTCAGTACTGCCCCTCCGACAGTGCGGGGCTCCCTCAGTACTGTCCCTCCGACAGTGCGGGGCTCCCTCAGTACTGCCCCTCCGACAGTACGGCACTCCCTCAGTACTGCCCCTCCGACAGTGCGGCTCTCCCTCAGTACTGCCCCTCCGACAGTGCGGCGCTCCCTCAGTACTGTCCCTCCGACAGTGCGGCACTCCCTCAGTACTGCCCCTCCGACAGTGCGGCGCTCCCTCAGTACTGCCCCTCCGACAGTACGGCACTCCCTCAGTATTGCCCCTCCGACAGTGCGGGGCTCCCTCAGTACTGCCCCTCCGACAGTGCGGCGCTCCCTCAGTACTGCCCCTCCGACAGTGCAGAGGAGATTGACCAGAATGGTTCTCCGTGGGGGAGACCCGTACCCCGGGGAGAGTCGGTGCCCCGTGGGGAGAGACCCGTACCCTGGGGAGAGTCGGTGCCCCGTGGGGGAGAGAGACCCGTACCCCGGGGAGAGTCGGTGCCCCGTGGGGGAGAGACCCGTACCCCGGGGAGAGTCGGTGCCCCGTGGGGGAGACCCGTACCCCGGGGAGAGTCAGTGCCCCGTGGGGGAGACCCGTACCCCGGGGAGAGTCGGTGCCCTTTGGGGGAGAGAGACCCGTACCCCAGGGAGAGTCGGTGCCCCGTGGGGGGAGAGACCCGTACCCCGGGGAGAGTCAGTGCCCCATGGGGGAGACCCGTACGCCGGGGAGAGTCTGCCCCGTGGGGGGGAGACCCGTACCCCGGGGAGAGTCAGTGCCCCGTGGGGGAGACCCGTACCCCGGGGAGAGTCAGTGCCCCATGGGGGAGACCCGTACGCCGGGGAGAGTCTGCCCCGTGGGGGCGAGACCCGTACCCCGGGGAGAGTCAGTGCCCCGTGGGGGAGAGACCCGTACCCCGGGGAGAGTCGGTGCCCCGTGGGGAGAGACCCGTACCCCGGGGAGAGTCGGTGCCCCGTGGGGGGGAGAGACCCGTAACCTGGGGAGAGTCAGTGTCCCGTGGGGGAGAGAGACCCGTACCCCGGGGAGAGTCAGTGCCCCGTGGGGGAGAGACCAGTACCCCGGGAAGAGTCGGTGCCCCGTGGGGGAGAGACCCGTACCCCGGGAAGAGTCAGTGCCCCGTGGGGGAGAGAGACCCGTACCCCCGGGGAGAGTCGGTGCCCCGTGGGGAGAGAGACCCGTACCCCGGGGAGAGTCGGTGCCCCGTGGGGGGGAGAGACCCGTACCCCGGGGAGAGTCGGTGCCCCGTGGGGGAGAGAGACCCGTACCCCGGGGAGAGTCGGTGCCCCGTGGGGGGAGAGACCCGTACCCCGGGGAGAGTCGGTGCCCCGTGGGGGGAGAGACCCGTACCCCGGGGAGAGTCGGTGTCCCGTGGGGGAGAGACCCGTACCCCGGGGAGAGTGGGTGCCCTGTGGGGGAGAGAGACCCGTACCCCGGGGAGAGTCAGTGTCCCGTGGGGGAGAGACCCGTACCCCGGGGAGAGTCGGTGTCCCGTGGGGGAGAGACCCGTACCCCGGGGAGAGTCAGTGCCCCGTGGGGGAGAGACCCGTACCCCGGGGAGAGTCAGTGCCCCGTGGGGGAGAGACCCGTGCCCCGGGGAGAGTCAGTGCCCCGTGGGACAAGCAGTATGGAGAAACGATGAGTCAGTTAACTCAATCCCTTCTCTCCCTCTCTCACTCTCTCTCCACAGGTTGGATTCTGGTCGACCGGTCTGGCAAACACTTTGGAACACTGCTCAACTATCTGCGCGATGACTCGGTCCCTCTCCCCGAGTCGGTGCGTGAGACTGAGGAGCTATTACTGGAGGCGAAATACTACCTGGTTCAGGGGCTGGTTGAGGACTGTCAGCTCGCCCTGAAGGTAAGCTCACAACGAACGAAAGACTTAACATAAGACCATCAGAAACAGGAGCAGGAGCCGGCCATTCGGCCCCTCGAGCCCTGCTCCACCATTTAATACGACCATGGGCTGATCCGATCATGGACTCAGCTCCACTTCCCCGCCCGCTCCCCATAACCCTTCACTCCCTTATCGCCCAAAAATCTGTCTATCTCCACCTTAAATATACTCAATGTCCCAGCCTCCACAGCTCTCTGGGGCAGAGAATTCCACAGATTTACAACCCTCTGAGAGAAGAAATTCCTCCTCATCTCAGTTTTAAATGGGCGGCCCCTTATTCTAAGACCATGCCCCCTAGTTCTAGTCTCCCCCATCAGTGGGAACATCCTCTCTGCATCCACCTTGTCAAGCCCCCTCATAATCTGATACGTTTCCATAAGATCACCTCTCATTCTTCTGAACTCCAATGAGTAGAGGCCCAACCTGCTCTCTCTCTTTGGCAGTCCCTCGGAGTCGAGGAAGACTTGCCTCCACTCTTAACATGAGTCCTTCGGTGGCTGAACAGTCCCAATACGGGGAACCCACAGTCCCCTGTCACAGGTGGGACAGACAGACGTTGAGGGAAGGGGAGGGTGGGACTGGTTTGCCGCACGCTCCTTCCGCTGCCTGCGCTTGGTCTCTGCACGCTCTCGGCGACGAGACTCGAGGTGCTCAGTGCCCCCTCCCGGATGCACTCCCTCCACTTGGGGCGGACTGGTCTTTGGGCCCAGGGACTCCCAGGTGTCAGTGGGGATGTTGCACTTTATATCAGGGAGGGCTTTGAGGGTGGTCCCTTGTAACGTTTCCTCTGCCCCACCTTTGGCCCGTTTGCCCGTGAAGGAGTTCCGAGTAGAGCGCTTGCTTTGGGGAGTCCCGTGTCTGGGGGGGGGACATGCGGACAATGTGGCCCTGCCCAGCGGAGCTGGTCGAGTGTGGTCAGTGCTTCGATGCTGGGGATGTTGGGCCTGGTCGAGGACGCTAACGTTGGTGCGTCTGTCCTCCCGGGGGATTTGCAGGATCTCGCGGAGACAGCGTTGGTGGTATTTCTCCAGCGACTTGAGGTGTCTACTGTACATGGTCCGTGTCTCTGAGCCACACAGGAGGGCGGGTATCACTACAGCCCTGTAGACCATGAGCTGGGGGTGAGATACCTACTGTACATGGTCCGTGTCTCTGAGCCACACAGGAGGGCGGGTATCACTACAGCCCTGTAGACCATGAGCTGGGGGTGAGATACCTACTGTACATGGTCCATGTCTCTGAGCCACACAGGAGGGTGGGTATCACTACAGCCCTGTAGACCATGAGCTGGGGGTGAGATACCTACTGTACATGGTCCGTGTCTCTGAGCCACACAGGAGGGCGGGTATCACTACAGCCCTGTAGACCATGAGCTGGGGGTGAGATACCTACTGTACACGGTCCATGTCTCTGAGCCACACAGGAGGGTGGGTATCACTACAGCCCTGTAGACCATGAGCTGGGGGTGAGATACCTACTGTACATGGTCCGTGTCTCTGAGCCACACAGGAGGGCGGGTATCACTACAGCCCTGTAGACCATGAGCTGGGGGTGAGATACCTACTGTACACGGTCCGTGTCTCTGAGCCACACAGGAGGGTGGGTATCACTACAGCCCTGTAGACCATGAGCTGGGGGTGAGATACCTACTGTACACGGTCCGTGTCTCTGAGCCATACAGGAGGGCGGGTATCACTACAGCCCTGTAGACCATGAGCTGGGGGTGAGGTACCTACTGTACATGGTCCGTGTCTCTGAGCCATACAGGAGGGTGGGTATCACTACAGCCCTGTAGACCATGAGCTCGCTGGTGGATCTGAGGGGCCTGGTCTTCAAACACTCTCTTCCTCAGGCGACCGAGGGATGCACTGGGGCACTGGAGGCGGTGTTGGACTGTGCAACGCCTGTCTGTAGTGCGTTACACCACCCCAGGACGTCTCAAAGCGTTTCACAGCCAATGAGATACTCGTTCTGAAGGTTAATTTCTGTTGTAATGTGGGAAACGCCAATTGTCGCACAGCAAGCTCCCACAAACAGCGATCTGATAATGACCCGGATAATCTGTTTTAGTTGAGGGATAAATATTGGCCTCAGGACACGGGGGAGATCTCCTCCTGCTCTTCCTAGGAATACTGGCCGTGGGATCTCTGACGTCCTCCTGAGAGAGCAGACAGGGACCAGGTTTAACATCTCATGTGTAAAACCGCCCCTCCGACACTGCGGCACTCCCACAGTACTGCCCCTCTGACACTGCGGCACTCCCACAGTACTGCCCCTCCGACAGTGCGGCACTCCCACAGTACTGCCCCTCCGACAATGCGGCGCTCCCTCAGTACTGCCCCTCCGACAGTGCGGCACTCCCTCAGTACTGCCCCTCCGACAGTGCGGCGCTCCCTCAGTACTGCCCCTCCGACAGTGCAGCACTCCCACAGTACTGCCCCTCCGACAGTGCGGGGCTCCCTCAGTACTGCCCCTCCGACAGTGCGGGGCTCCCTCAGGACCGCCCCTCCGACAGCGCAGTACGGCGCTCCCTCAGTACTGCCCCTCCGACAGTGCAGCACTCCCTCAGTACTGCCCCTCCGACAGTGCGCCGCTCCCTAAGTACTGCCCCTCCGACAGTGCGGTGCTCCCTCAGTACTGCCCCTCCGACAGTGCGGGGCTCCCTCAGTACTGCCCCTCCGACAGCGCAGTACGGCACTCCCTCAGTACTGCCCCTCCGACAGCGCAGTACGGCCCTCCCTCAGTACTGCCCCTCCAACAGTGCAGCACTCCCCCAGTACTGCCCCTCCGACAGTGCGCCGCTCCCTCAGTACTGCCCCTCCGACAGCGCTACTCACTGAGCAACGACTGATAGGCCACAGTGGGTTATGACGGAGATTCGTAAGCTGAGGGTGGGGTGTATCGGAGTTTGCTGACACCGTGGAATAATTCGCTTTCCTGTTAATTCTCAGCGTAAAAACGAGTCCTTTGAAATCGAGTGTCGGATTCCGATGATCACATCGCTCAAGGAAGAGCAGAAAATTATCACATCCTCAACCAAGGTCAGTCAATGCATCACTCCCCGGGGTATGGGTCTCCCCCCCCCCCCCCCGGGGGAACCGACTCTCCCCCGGGTACGGATCTCCCCCACGGGGGAACCGACTCTCCCCGGGGTACTGATCTCCCCCCCACGGGGGAACCGACTCTCCCCCGGGTACTGATCTCCCCCACGGGGGAACCGACTCTCCCCCGGGTACAGATCTCCCCCACGGGGGAACCGACTCTCCCCGGGGACGGATCTCCCCCACGGGGGAACCGACTCTCCCCCGGGGTACTGATCTCCCCCACGGGGGAACCGACTCTCCCCCGGGTACGGATCTCCCCCACGGGGGAACCGACTCTCCCCGGGGTACGGGTCTCCCCCCAAAATGTCTTTGAATCTCGCACCCTGACGGAAACCAATTCCTTTTTCTCCTCACAGCCTGTCGTGAAATTGCTGCATAACCGAAGCAACAACAAATACTCTTACACAAGGTAACGTTGGGGGGGGGGGGGCTGGGTGGTCCGATCGTTCCCCTCCCCCTCTCTGCCCCCCTCCCCCTCTCCGCCCCCCCCCCCCCTATCCCCACCTCAGGCTTGTCTGTGGTTAAAGGGACAGCGTGTGACCGGCAGCGGCACTCCCTCAGTACTGCCCCTCCGACAGTGCGGGGCTCCCTCAGTACCGCCCCTCCGACAGTGCGGCACTCCCTCAGTACTGCCCCTCCGACAGTGCGGGGCTCCCTCAGTACTGCCCCTCCGACAGTGCGGGGCTCCCTCGTACCGCCCCTCCGACAGTGCAGCACTCCCTCAGTACTGCCCCTCCGACAGTGCGGCGCTCCCTCAGTACTGCCCCTCCGACAGTGCGGCACTCCCTCAGTACTGCCCCTCCGACAGTGCGGTACTCCCTCAGTACTGCCCCTCCGACAGTGCGGCACTCCCTCAGTACTGCCCCTCTGACAGTGCGGCACTCCCTCAGTACTGCCCCTCCGACAGTGCGGCACTCCCTCAGTACTGCCCCTCCGACAGTGCGGCGCTCCCTCAGTACTGCCCCTCCGACAGTGCGGGGCTCCCTCAGTACTGCCCCTCCGACAGTGCGGGGCTCCCTCAGTACCGCCCCTCCGACAGTGCGGCACTCACTCAGTACTGCCCCTCCGAAAGTGCGGCGCTCCCTCAGTACTGCCCCTCCGACAGTGCGGCGCTCCCTCAGTACTGCCCCTCCGACAGTGCGCGGCTCCCTCAGTACTGCCCCTCCGACAGTGCGGCACTCCCTCAGTACTGCCCCTCCGACAGTGCAGCACTCCCTCAGTACTGCCACTCCGACAGTGCGGCACTCCCTCAGTACTGCCCCTCCGACAGTGCGGCACTCCCTCAGTACTGCCCCTCCGACAGTGCGGGGCTCCCTCAGTACTGACCCTCCGACAGCGCAGCACTCCCTCAGTACTGCCCCTCCGACAGTGCGGCACTCCCTCAGTACTGCCCCTCCGACAGTGCGGCGCTCCCTCAGTACTGCCCCTCCGACAGTGCGGCGCTCCCTCAGTACTGCCCCTCCGACAGTGCGGCACTCCCTCAGTACTGCCCCTCCGACAGTGCGGCACTCCCTCAGTACTGCCCCTCCGACAGTGCGGGGCTCCCTCAGTACTGACCCTCCGACAGTGCGGCACTCCCTCAGTACTGCCCCTCCAACAGTGCGGGGCTCCCTCAGTACTGCCCCTCCGACAGTGCGGCGCTCCCTCAGTACCGCCCCTCCGACAGTGCGGCACTCCCTCAGTACTGCCCCTCCGACAGTGCGGGGCTCCCTCAGTACTGCCCCTCCGACAGTGCGGGGCTCCCTCAGTACTGCCTCCCGGGAGATGCTGTGTGTGTGTAAAGGGACTGAGGTCGAGGGAGGGAGGTGCCCGGGTTTAAAGGGACAGTGCGCGCGATAAACGGACAGTGTCTGTGGGGTCAGCCCGCTCCCTCGCTCACTCGCTCCCTCGCTCCTCGCAGTAACTCCGATGACAACCTGCTGAAGAATATCGAACTGTTTGACAAGCTGGTCCTGAGGTTTAACGGACGAGTGCTGTTCACCAAGGACGTGCTGGGTGATGAAATCTGTTGTTGGTCTTTCTATGGCCACGCACGCAAGATCGCCGAAGTGTGCTGCACGTCAATTGTGTACGCCACCGAGAAAAAACAGACCAAGGTAAGCAGTACCCAGGGTCCCGAGAGTCGAGCGTGTGTGTGTGACCCTCTCTGTCTCCGTCCCTCTCACTCCCTCTCTCCCTGTCCCTCTGTGTCCCTCTCACTCCCTCTCTCCCTGTCCCTCTGTGTCCCTCTCACTCCCTCTCTCCCTGTCCCTCTGTGTCCCTCTCACTCCCTCTCTCCCTGTCCCTCTGTGTCCCTCTCACTCCCTCTCTCCCTGTCCCTCTGTGTCCCTCTCACTCCCTCTCTCCCTGTCCCTCTGTGTCCCTCTCTCTCTCTCTCTCTGTGTCCCTCTCACTCCCTCTCTCCCTGTCCCTCTGTGTCCCTCTCACTCTATCTCTCTGTCTCTCTGTGTCCCTCTCACTCCCTCTCTCCCTGTCCCTCTGTGTCCCTCTCACTCCCTCTCTCCCTGTCCCTCTGTGTCCCTCTCACTCCCTCTCTCCCTGTCCCTCTGTGTCCCTCTCACTCCCTCTCTCCCTGTCCCTCTGTGTCCCTCTCACTCTATCTCTATGTCTCTCTGTCCCTCTGTGTCCCTCTCACTCTCTCTCTCTGTGTCCCTCTCACTCCCTCTCTCCCTGTCCCTCTGTGTCCCTCTCACTCTATCTCTATGTCTCTCTCTGTCCCTCTGTGTCCCTCTCTCTCTCTCTCTCTGTGTCCCTCTCACTCCCTCTCTCCCTGTCCCTCTGTGTCCCTCTCTCTCTCTCTCTCTCTGTCCCTCTCACTCCCTCTCTCCCTGTCCCTCTGTGTCCCTCTCACTCTCTCTCTCTGTGTCCCTCTCTCTGTCTCCGTCCCTCTCACGCCCTCTCTCCCTGTCCCTCTGTGTCCCTCTCACTCTCTCTCTCTCTCTCTCTGTCCCTCTCACTCTTTCGCTCTCTGTCCCTCTCTCTGTCTCCGTCCCTCTCACTCGCTCTCTCTCTGTCCCTCTCTCTCTCTGTCCCTCTCACTCTCTCTCTCCCTGTCCCTCTGTGTCCCTCTCACTCCCTCTCTCCCTGTCCCTCTGTGTCCCTCTCACTCCCTCTCTCCCTGTCCCTCTGTGTCCCTCTCATTCTCTCTCTCCCTGTCCCTCTGTGTCCCTCTCTCTCTCTCTCTCTGTGTCCCTCTCACTCTCTCTCTCCCTGTCCCTCTGTGTCCCTCTCACTCCCTCTCTCCCTGTCCCTCTGTGTCCCTCTCACTCCCTCTCTCCCTGTCCCTCTGTGTCCCTCTCACTCCCTCTCTCCCTGTCCCTCTGTCCCTCTCACTCCCTCTCTCCCTGTCCCTCTGTGTCCCTCTCACTCCCTCTCTCCCTGTCCCTCTGTCCCTCTCACTCCCTCTCTCTCTGTCCCTTTCTCTGTCTCCGTCCCTCTCACTCCCTCTCTCCCTGTCCCTCTGTGTCCCTCTCTCTCTCTCTCTCTCTGTGTCCCTCTCACTCCCTCTCTCCTGTCCCTCTGTGTCCCTCTCTCTCTCTCTCTCTCTGTCCCTCTCACTCCCTCTCTCCCTGTCCCTCTGTGTCCCTCTCACTCTCTCTCTCTCTCTCTCTCTGTCCCTCTCACTCTCTCGCTCTCTGTCCCTCTCTCTGTCTCCGTCCCTCTCACTCCCTCTCTCCCTGTCCCTCTGTGTCCCTCTCACTCCCTCTCTCTCTGTCCCTCTGTGTCCCTCTCACTCTCTCTCTCTCTCTCCTGTCCCTCTCACTCTCTCGCTCTCTGTCCCTCTCTCTGTCTCCGTCCCTCTCACTCCCTCTCTCCCTGTCCCTCTGTGTCCCTCTCAC
>NW_027254135.1:35712-124955 GCF_044704955.1 Pristiophorus japonicus | reverse complement strand
GAGGGAGTGAGAGAGAGTGGGGGGGGAGGGAGGGAGAGAGAGTGGGGGGGGAGGGAGGGAGAGAGGGGGGAGGGAGGGAGAGAGGGGGGAGGGAAGGAGGAGGAGGGGAGAGGGAGGGAGGGAGGGAAGGAGGAGAGTGGGAGGGAAGGAGTTGAGCGGCAGGGAGTGAGGGAGGGGAGGGAGGGGGGGGAGGGAGAGAGGGAGGGAGGGAGGAGAGAGGGAGGGAGGGAGGGGAGAGAGGGAGGGGAGAGAGGGAGGGAGGAGAGAGAGGGGGAGGGGGAGAGAGAGAGAGGGAGGGAGAGAGGGAGGGAGGGAGGGAGAGAGGGAGGGAGGGGAGAGAGGGAGGGAGGGGGGAGGGAGAGAGGGAGGGAAGGGGAGAGAGAGAGGGAGGGGAGAGAGAGAGGGAGGGAGGGGGGAAGAGAGAGAGGGAGGGGGGGAGAGAGAGAGGGAGGGAGGGGAGAGAGAGTGAGGAGGGAGGAGAGAGGGGGGGAGAGAGAGAGGGGAGGAGGGAGGGGAGAGTGAGGGAGAGGGAGGGAGGGAGAGAGAGAGGGAGGGAGGGAGGGAGAGAGAGAGGGAGGGAGGGAGAGGGAGGGAGGGAGAGAGAGGGAGGGAGGAGAGGGAGGGAGGAGAGGGAGGGAGGAGGAGAGAGAGGGAGGGTGGAGGGAGGATGGGAGGGGGGAGGAAGGAGGAGGGAGAGGGAGGGGGGAGCGGAGAGAGAGGAGGGGGGAGCGGAGGGAGGGGGGAGCGGAGAGAGAGGGGGAGCGGAGAGAGAGTGGGAGCGGGAGAGAGAGGGAGGGGGGAGCGGAGGGAGGGGGGAGCGGAGAGAGAGGGAGGGGGGAGGGAGAGAGAGGGAGGGGGAGGGGAGAGAGAGGGGGAGGTGGGAGGGGAGGCGGGAGAGAGAGAGGGGGAGAGGGAGGAGAGGAGGGGAGAGGGGAGAGGGGAGAGAGGGGGGAGGGGAGAGAGAGGGGAGGGGGAGGGAGGGGGAGGGGGAGGGAGAGGGAGAGAGGGGGAGGGGAGAGAGAGGGGGAGGGGAGGGAGGGGGAGGGAGGGGGAGGGAGGGGGGGAGGGAGGGGAGGGGAGGGAGTGAGGGGGAGGGAGGGGGAGGGGGAGGGAGGGAGAGGGAGAGAGGGGGGAGGGGGAGAGAGAGGGGGAGGGGGAGGGGAGGGAGGGGGAGGGAGGGGGAGGGGGAGGGAGGGGGGGAGGGAGAGGGGAGAGAGGGGGGAGGGAGAGAGAGGGGGAGGGGGGAGGGAGGGGGAGGGAGGGGAGGGAGGGGGGGAGGAGGGGGAGGGGATGGGAGTGAGGGTGGGAGGGGGAGGGGGAGGGAGGGGGGAGGGGAGGGGGGAGGAGAGGGGGAGGGGAGAGAGAGGGGGAGGGGGGAGGGGGAGGGAGGGGGGGGGGGAGGGAGGGGGAGGGGGAGGGAGGGGGGGGAGAGGGGAGGGGAGAGGGGGAGGGGAGGGAGAGAGAGGGTCACATGTATTTGTCCTTAACTCCCTGTGTGATGCCTTCCCGATATAATAAACATTTTGTTGCTGAGATTGAGTAGACTGGGCCTGTGGTCACTGGGGATGGGGAGGACTGCCGTATGAGGAGAGATTGAGTAGACCGGGCCGATACTCTCCGGAGTTTGGAAGGATGAGAGGGGATCTGAGTGAAACACACAGATTGTGAGGGGGATTGACAGGGGTAGATACAGGGAGGGTGTTACCCCCCCGGGGCTGGGGAGTCTAGAACCAGGGGCTCACAGAGTCTCGGGATCAGGGCTCGGCCATTGAGGACTGAGAGGAGGAGGAATGTCTTCACTCAGAGGGAGGGGAGTCTCTGGGATTCTCTGCCCCCGAGGGCCGTGGAGGGGCTCAGTCGTTGAGTATATTCAGGGCCGGGATCGAGAGACGTTTGGGGTCTCGGGGAAATCGAGGGATCGAGCGGGAACGTGGAGTGGCGGGGGGGGGGGGGAGGGGCTCAAAGACCAGCCGCGATGCTGTCCATGGTCGCTCAGCCTCCGATCAATCACCAGGGCCCCGCTGATGATGTTCGCGAGCCGCAGCCCGATCCGTTCCTGGGGTGACTGGGCGAGCGGGGAGCGGATGGGACAGACACCCAAGGGTGGGGGCCAGGCGATTTGGCGGAGTGGGGGAGGGGCGCGATCTCTTCCCGACCCTTCCACTTGGGCGGATTCGAGCCCGGGGTAAGATGGGTTCCGTTGTCTCTCTTACCGGCGACTGGGTTCAGCACAGGAGCATCGCATTCGTCTGCAGAGGGAGACAGAGACAGAGAGGTTCAGAGATTGCCGGACACAAGGGTGGGCCAGACACACAGAGCCGACTGCGGCCCACAGGTCCATGGGTCACAGCCCCCTCACACTCCCAGAGACTCCAGTCGCAGAATCCAGGGAGCCCCGCACTGTGGGAGGGGCAGTACTGAGGGAGCGAGTGTCGGAGGGGCAGTACTGAGGGAGCGAGTGTCGGAGGGTCAGTACTGAGGGAGCGCCGCACTGTCGGAGGGGCAGTACTGAGGGAGTGCCGCACTGTCGGAGGGGCAGTACTGAGGGAGCGCCGCACTGTCGGAGGGGCAGTACTGAGGGAGCCCCGCACTGTCGGAGGGGCAGTACTGAGGGAGCCCCGCACTGTCGGAGGGGCAGTACTGAGGGAGAGCCGCACTGTCGGAGGGGCAGTACTGAGGGAGTGCCGCACTGTCGGAGGGGCAGTACTGAGGGAGCCCCGCACTGTCGGAGGGGCAGTACTGAGGGAGTGCCGCACTGTCGGAGGGGCAATACTGAGGGAGCGCCGCACTGTCGGAGGGGCAGTACTGAGGGAGTGCCGCACTGTCGGAGGGGCAGTACTGAGGGAGTGCCGCACTGTCGGAGGGGCAGTACTGAGGGAGCGCCGCACTGTCGGAGGGGCAGTACTGAGGGAGCGCCGCACTGTCGGAGGGGCAGTACTGAGGGAGTGCCGCACTGTCGGAGGGGCAGTACTGAGGGAGCCCCGCACTGTCGGAGGGGCAGTACTGAGGGAGAGCCGCACTGTCGGAGGGGCAGTACTGAGGGAGTGCCGCACTGTCGGAGGGGCAGTACTGAGGGAGCCCCGCACTGTCGGAGGGGCAGTACTGAGGGAGTGCCGCACTGTCGGAGGGGCAATACTGAGGGAGCGCCGCACTGTCGGAGGGGCAGTACTGAGGGAGTGCCGCACTGTCGGAGGGGCAGTACTGAGGGAGTGCCGCACTGTCGGAGGGGCAGTACTGAGGGAGCGCCGCACTGTCGGAGGGGCAGTACTGAGGGAGCGCCGCACTGTCGGAGGGGCAGTACTGAGGGAGTGCCGCACTGTCGGAGGGGCAGTATTGAGGGAGTGCCGCACTGTCGGAGGGGCAGTACTGAGGGAGTGCCGCACTGTCGGAGGGGCAGTACTGAGGGAGTGCCGCACTGTCGGAGGGGCAGTACTGAGGGAGTGCCGCACTGTCGGAGGGGCAGTACTGAGGGAGTGCCGCACTGTCGGAGGGGCAGTACTGAGGGAGTGCCGCACTGTCGGAGGGGCAGTACTGAGGGAGTGCCGCACTGTCGGAGGGGCAGGTGTATGTAAGAGATCCCGGGGCACTATTTGAAGAAGAGCAGTGGGAGTTCTCCCCGGTGTCCTGGGGCCAATATTTATCCCTCAATCACTACAACAGATTATCCGGGTCATTATCACATCGCTGGGTGTGGGATCTTGCTGTGCGTATATTGGCTGCCACGTTTCCCACAATACAACAGTGACCACACTCCACAAAGTACTTCATTGGCTGTGAGGCGCTTTGTGATGTCCGGTGGTTGTGAAAGGCGCTATAGAAATGCAAGTCTTTCTCTCTCCTCCCTCCCCCACCAACTGGTACTGAGGCCAATTCTCGCGCTCAACTACAACGTGAATTTAGCTAGCGCCTTCATCGTAGTGAAAGGTCCCAGTGCACTTCACGGGATGGTTATACGACAAAGTAGATAAATGTGACACGGAGGTGCAGGAGGAGATCTCGGGGCAGGTGACCACAAGCTGGATCGAAGAGGGAGGTTTTTAGGAGCGTCTCGGAGGAGGAGAGAGAGGTAGAGAGAGGCGGAGAGGTTCAGGGAGGGAGTTCCAGAGCTTGGGGCCCCAGGCAACAGAAGGCACGGCCACCGATGGTGGAGCGATTATAATCAGGGATGGTCAGGGAGGGCAGAATTAGAGGAGTGCAGAGATCTCGGGGGGGTCGTGGGGCTGGAGGGGGTTACAGAGATAGGGAGGGGTGTAGGGGCTGGAGGTTATAGAGATAGGGAGGGGTGGAGGGGCTGGAGGAGGTTACAGAGATAGGGAGGGGTGTAGGGGGCTGGAGGAGGTTACAGAGATAGGGAGGGGTGTAGGGGCTGGAGGGGGTTACAGAGATCGGGAGGGGTGTAGGGGCTGGAGGGGGTTACAGAGATAGGGAGGGGTGTAGGGGCTGGAGGGGGTTACAGAGATAGGGAGGGGTGTAGGAGCTGGAGGTTACAGAGATAGGGAGGGGTGTAGGGGCTGGAGGTTACAGAGATAGGGAGGGGTGTAGGGGCTGGAGGAGGTTACAGAGATAGGGAGGGGTGTAGGGGCTGGAGGGGGTTACAGAGATAGGGAGGGGTGTAGGGGGCTGGAGGAGGTTCCAGAGATAGGGAGGGGTGCAGGGGCTGGAGGTTACAGAGATAGGGAGGGGTGTAGGGGCTGGAGGAGGTTACAGAGATAGGGAGGGGTGTAGGGGCTGGAGGAGGTTACAGAGATAGGGAGGGTGCAGGGGCTGGAGGTTACAGAGATAGGGAGGGGTGTAGGGGTTGGAGGGGGATACAGAGATAGGGAGGGGTGTAGGGGCTGGAGGTTACAGAGATAGGGAGGGTGTAGGGGCTGGAGGTTACAGAGATAGGGAGGGGTGTAGGGGCTGGAGGAGGTTACAGAGATAGGGAGGGGTGTAGGGGCTGGAGGTTACAGAGATAGGGAGGTGTGTAGGGGCTGGAGGAGGTTACAGAGATAGGGAGGGGTGTGGGGGCTGGAGGTTACAGAGATAGGGAGGGGTGTAGGGGCTGGAGGTTACAGAGATAGGGAGGGGTGTAGGGGCTTGAGGAGGTTACAGAGATAGGGAGGGGTGTAGGGGCTGGAGGTTACAGAGATAGGGAGGGGTGTAGGGGCTGGAGGGATTTGAAGAGGAGGACGAGAATTTTGAAATTGAGGCGTTGTTTAACCAGACGCCAATGTAGGTCAGTGAGCACAGGGGGTGATGGGTGAGTGGGACTGGGTGTGAGTTAGGACACGGGGCACAGGGGGTGATGGGTGAGTGGGACTGGGTGTGAGTTAGGACACGGGGCAGTGAGCACAGGGGGTGATGGGTGAGTGGGACTGGGTGTGAGTTAGGACACGGGGTCAGTGAGCACAGGGGGTGATGGGTGAGTGGGACTGGGTGTGAGTTAGGACACGGGGTCAGTGAGCACAGGGGGTGATGGGTGAGTGGGACTTGGTGCGAGTTAGGACACGGGGACAGTGAGCACAGGGGGTGATGGGTGAGTGGGACTGGGTGTGAGTTAGGACACGGGGTCAGTGAGCACAGGGGGTGATGGGTGAGTGGGACTGGGTGTGAGTTAGGACACAGGGTCAGTGAGCACATGGGGTGATGGGTGAGTGGGACTGGGTGTGAGTTAGGACACGGGGCACAGGGGGTGATGGGTGAGTGGGACTGGGTGTGAGTTAGGACACGGGGTCAGTGAGCACAGGGGGTGATGGGTGAGCGGGACTGGGTGTGAGTTAGGACACGGGTCAGTGAGCACAGGGGGTGATGGGTGAGTGGGAGTGGGTGTGAGTTAGGACACGGGGCACAGGGGGTGATGGGTGAGTGGGACTGGGTGTGATTTAGGACACGGGGTCAGTGAGCACAGGGGGTGATGGGTGAGTGGGACTTGGTGCGAGTTAGGACACGGGGACAGTGAGCACAGGGGGTGATGGGTGAGTGGGACTGGGTGTGAGTTAGGACACGGGGCAGTGAGCACAGGGGGTGATGGGTGAGTGGGACTGGGTGTGAGTTAGGACACGGGGTCAGTGAGCACAGGGGGTGATGGGTGAGTGGGACTGGGTGTGAGTTAGGACATGGGGCACAGGGGGTGATGGGTGAGTGGGACTGGGTGTGAGTTAGGACACGGGGTCAGTGAGCACAGGGGGTGATGGGTGAGTGGGACTTGGTGCGAGTTAGGACACGGGGACAGTGAGCACAGGGGGTGATGGGGGTGATGGGTGAGTAAGACTGGGTGTGAGTTAGGACACGGGGCAGTGAGCACAGGGGGTGATGGGTGAGTGGGACTGGGTGTGAGTTAGGACACGGGGTCAGTGAGCACAGGGGGTGATGGGTGAGTGGGACTTGGTGCGAGTTAGGACACGGGTCAGTGAGCACAGGGGGTGATGGGTGAGTGGGACTGGGTGTGAGTTAGGACACGGGGACAGTGAGCACAGGGGGTGATGGGTGAGCGGGACTCGGTGTGAGTTAGGACACGGGGTCAGTGAGCATAGGGGGTGATGGGTGAGTGGGACTGGGTGTGAGTTAGGACACGGGTCAGTGAGCACAGGGGGTGATGGGTGAGTCGGACTGGGTGTGAGTTAGGACACGGGGTCAGTGAGCATAGGGGGTGATGGGTGAGTGGGACTGGGTGTGAGTTAGGACACGGGGTCAGTGAGCATAGGGGGTGATGGGTGAGTGCGACTGGGTGTGAGTTAGGACACGGGGCACAGGGGGTGATGGGTGAGTGGGACTGGGTGTGAGTTCGGACACGGGGTCAGTGAGCATAGGGGGTGATGGGTGAGTGGGACTGGGTGTGAGTTAGGACACGGGGCACAGGGGGTGATGGGTGAGTGGGACTGGGTGTGAGTTAGGACACGGGGTCAGTGAGCATAGGGGGTGATGGGTGAGTGCGACTGGGTGTGAGTTAGGACACGGGGCACAGGGGGTGATGGGTGAGTGGGACTGGGTGTGAGTTCGGACACGGGGTCAGTGAGCACAGGGGGTGATGGGTGAGCGGGACTGGGTGTGAGTTAGGACACGGGGTCAGTGAGCACAGGGGGTGATGGGTGAGTGGGACTGGGTGTGAGTTAGGACACAGGGCACAGGGGGTGATGGGTGAGTGGGACTGGGTGTGAGTTAGGACACGGGGCACAGGGGGTGATGGGTGAGTGGGACTGGGTGTGAGTTAGGACACGGGGCAGTGAGCACAGGGGGTGATGGATGAGTGGGACTGGGTGTGAGTTAGGACACGGGGCACAGGGGGTGATGGGTGAGTGGGACTGGGTGTGAGTTAGGACACGGGGCAGTGAGCACAGGGGGTGATGGATGAGTGGGACTGGGTGTGAGTTAGGACACGGGGCACAGGGGGTGATGGGTGAGTGGGACTGGGTGTGAGTTAGGACACGGGGTCAGTGAGCACAGGGGGTGATGGGTGAGTGGGACTGGGTGTGAGTTAGGACACGTGGCAGTGAGCACAGGGGGTGATGGGTGAGTGGGACTGGGTGTGAGTTAGGACACGGGGTCAGTGAGCACAGGGGGTGATGGGTGAGTGGGACTGGGTGTGAGTTAGGACACAGGGTCAGTGAGCACAGGGGGTGATGGGTGAGTGGGACTGGGTGTGAGTTAGGACACGGGGCACAGGGGGTGATGGGTGAGTGGGACTGGGTGTGAGTTAGGACACGGGGTCAGTGAGCACAGGGGGTGATGGGTGAGTGGGACTGGGTGTGAGTTAGGACATGGGGCAGTGAGCACAGGGCGTGATGGGTGAGTGGGACTGGGTGTGAGTTAGGACACGAGGCAGTGAGCACAGGGGGTGATGGGTGAGTGGGACTGGGTGTGAGTTAGGACACGGGGTCAGTGAGCACAGTGGGTGATGGGTGAGTGGGACTGGGTGTGAGTTAGGACACGGGGACAGTGAGCACAGGGGGTGATGGGTGAGTGGGACTGGGTGTGAGTTAGGACACGGGGTCAGTGAGCACAGGGGGTGATGGGTGAGTGGGACTCGGTGTGAGTTAGGACACGGGGGCAGCCGAATTTTGGATCATCTCGAGTTTCCGTCGGGTAGAATGTGGGAGGCCGGCCAGGTGCGCGTTGGAATAGTCGAGTCTGGAGGTAACGGAGGCAGGGATGAGGGCTTCTGCAGTGGAAGAGCTGGGGCAGAGGCGGGCGATGATACGGAGGTGACAATGCTGCGGATATGTTGGGAGCCTTTATTCCTTACCCACCCCACCACTGGTGCTGAGGCCAACTCTAGCTCCACCCCACCCCCCCCCAAATGGTGCTGAGGCCAATTGAGGGGTCCCATCCTCACCTGATGAGTCTGTGGGGGTGCCCCCCCTACTGGACACGTCCATTATGACAGCTGGCTCCATCAGCTGTCCTTCCACTTCCTGCTTCTGCTCTCCACTTCCTGGTTGTCCACTTCACTTCCTGGTTCCCACTTCACTTCCGCTGTTGCACTCAAATACTTCCCCCCCCCCAGGCACATTTACCAGCACAACAGTTCCTAGCACCCCATTAAAACAAGAATCCCGGCCCCCAAAACATGCCCCCCACCGGCAGAGGGCTGCAGATCTCTCCTTGCACCCCTTCCCTCCAAAACAACTCCAAAAAACCCTCCCACAAACAGCACAAAGGGAGATTTATGCCACTTCCGCCAGTAGCAAAGATGGCCGCCGCCCTGTCTGCTTGCCAGCAACTGTCATGGCCCCAATGACCTCTGACCCATTGGAGGCCTCCAGCACCCGCTTTTCCGGCGGGCCCAGGGTTTATTTACACTCCCACATCGATTGCAATCGATTCCAGGCCCAAACTCCTCCTCACACCCCCCAAAAACAAAGATATGGCAGAATTCATTCAAGAGCTTCCGCCTGCATCAAAGATGGCCGCCGTCTGCCAGCACACAGGCAACAAGGATCAACAATGGAGCTGCAAGATGGCTCAGAAGCAAATGCAGTTTGACCTCCCAGGACAGCACCAAGGGGCTGGATATTGGCCAGCAACGTATCTGCTCAGGATCCAGGGCATTATTATCTGCACGTTTATCATGAGAGCAGCCTATGTAAACGTGTCACACGCCAGTGGCAGGAGGCTGTAACTGCGCCGTGACATGTTTACATAGGATTTTCCAACAGTGCGGCAGCCGTACCCCGGGGAGAGTCGGTGCCCCGTGGGGAGGGAGACCCGTACCCCGGGGAGAGTCGGTGTCCCGTGGGGAGAGAGACCTGTACCCCGGGGAGAGTCGGTGCCCCGTGGGGAGGGAGACCCGTATCCCGGGGAGAGTCGGTGCCCCGTGGGGGGGAGACCCGTACCCCGGGGAGAGTCGGTGTCCCGTGGGGAGGGAGACCCGTACCCTGGGGAGAGCCGGTGCCCCGTGGGGGAGAGACCCGTACCCCGGGGAGAGCCGGTGCCCCGTGGGGAGAGAGACCCGTACCCCGGGGAGAGCCGGTGCCCCGTGGGGAGGGAGACCCGTATCCCGGGGAGAGTCGGTGTCCCGTGGGGAGGGAGACCTGTACCCCGGGGAGAGTCGGTGCCCCGTGGGGAGGGAGACCCGTATCCCGGGGAGAGTCGGTGCCCCGTCGGGGGGAGACCCGTACCCCAGGGAGAGCCGGTGCCCCGTGGGGAGGGAGACCCGTATCCCGGGGAGAGTCGGTGTCCCGTGGGGAGGGAGACCTGTACCCCGGGGAGAGCCGGTGCCCCGTGGGGAGGGAGACCCGTATGCCGGGGAGAGTCGGTGTCCCGTGGGGAGGGAGACCCGTACCCCGGGGAGAGTCGGTGCCCCGTGGGGGAGACACGTACCCCGGGGAGAGTTGGTGTCCCGTGGGGGAGACCCGTACCCCTGGGAGAGTCGGCTCCCCCGAGGGGGAGACCCGTACCCCGGGGAGACCCGTACCCCGGGGAGAGTCGGTTCCCCCGTGGGGGAGACCCGTACCCCGGGGAGAGTCGGTGTCCCGTGGGGGGAGACCCGTACCCCGGGGAGAGTCGGTGTCCCGTGGGGGGAGACCCGTACCCCGGGGAGAGTAGAAACCAAAACTGCACGCAGTACTCCAGGTGTGGCCTCACCAATACCCTGTATAACTGGAGCAAGACTTCCCTGCTTTTATACTCCATCCCCTTTGCAATAAAGGCCAAGATACCATTGGCCCTTCCTGATCACTTGATGTTAATCCCCCTTCAGAATCTCTCTGTCTCTCTTTCTCTCTTCCTCTCTCTCTCTCCTTTTCTCTCTCTCTCTCCCTCTCTCTCTCCCTTTCTCTCTCTCTCTCTCCCTCCCTCTCCCTCTCTCTAACTCTCTCTCACTCTATCCCTCGCCCTCTCTCTCTCTCTCTCTCTCTCTCTCCCTCCCTCTCTCCTCTCTCTCTCTCTCTCCCTTTCTCTCGCTCTCTCTCTCTCTCTCTCCCCTTCTCTCTCTCTCTCTCTCGCTCTCTCTCTCCTCCCTCTCTCCCTCTCTCTCTCTCCCCTCCCTCTCTCTCTGTCTCTCTCTCCTCCTCTCTCTCTCTGTGTCTCTCTCTCTCTCTCTCCCTCTTGCTCTCTCTGTCTCTCTCTCTCTCTCTCTCTCTGTCTCTCTCTCTCCCTCTCCCTCTCTCTCTCTCCCTCTCTCACTCTCTCTGTCTCTCTCTCTCTCTGTCTCTCCCTCTCTCTGTTGTGTATGGAGAGAGAGTCAGACTGAACACTGTGAGCTCGAAGTAAAGTGTGACCTTAGTCTTTTATTGCAGGTCTCCAGAGTGCCTCTCTGACCTGTGAAGCCTCCTTAAATACCTGTGCTCCCAAGGGCTTATGGGATCACTTGGGACTCCAGGGGATGAGCCCTCTGGTGGATGTACAGAGTAAATACAAGTCCACATATATAACAACATTCTCCCCCCAAAGTCACTAGCGTAACTATTTACAACGTGAGTCGATCTGGGGCCCTTCTTGCCCTGGTTGATGGTCTCGGTGTGAAAGCTGGTGTCGTTGAATCATTTGTTGGGCCCTCGCTGGGCTGCTGGCCTTGCTGGGCTGCCTGGTGTGTTGGGCCCTCGCTGGGCTGCTGGCCTTGCTGGGCTGCCTGGTGTGTTGGGCCCTCGCTGGGCTGCTGGCCTTGCTGGGCTGCCTGGTGTGTTGGGCCCTCGCTGGGCTGCTGGCCTTGCTGGGCTGCCTGGTGTGTTGGGCCCTCGCTGGGCTGCTGGCCTTGCTGGGCTGCCTGGTGTGTTGGGCCCTCGCTGGGCTGCTGGCCTTGCTGGGCTGCCTGGTGTGTTGGGTCCTGCTGGTCTGCTGGCCTTGCTGGGCTGCCTGGTGTGTTGGGCCCTCGCTGGGCTGCTGGCCTTGCTGGGCTGCCTGGTGTGTTGGGCCCTGCTGGGCTGCTGTGGATGATGGGTCCTGCTTCGTGGTCAACCGTGATGCTGGTTGCCACTGGTGTGTATGTTGGGGGATCAAAAAAGGTAGTGTCCAAGGTGTGTTGCTCAGGGTAGTCCGCGAATCTGAGTTTGATTTGGTCCAAGTGTTTCCGGTCAATGAGTCCATTTGAAAGTTTGACTTGAAACACCCTGCTCTCCTCTTTGGCCACGACAGTGCCGGGAAGCCACTTGGGACCTTGTCCATAATTTAATACAAATACAGGATCATTGATTCAATCTCGCGTGACACATTTGCGCTATCATGGTATGCACTTTGTTGAAGCCGCCTGCTCTCTACCTGTTCATGTAGATCAGGGTGAACTAACGGGAGCCTTGTCTTAAGTGCTCTTTTCATGAGCAGTTCAGCAGGTGGGATCCCAGTGAGTGAGTGGGGTCTCGTGCGGTAGCTAAGCAGGACTCGGGATAGGCGAGTCTGCAGTGAGCCTTTAGTTACCCTCTTCAAGCCTTGCTTGATGGTTTGCACTGCTCTCTCTGCCTGACCATTGGACGCTGGTTTAAACGGGGCAGATGTGACATGTTTGATCCCGTTACGGGTCACGAATTCTTTGAACTCAGCACTGGTAAAACATGGCCCGTTGTCGCTCACCAGGACATCGGGTAAGCCGTGTGTGGCAAATATGGCCCGCAGGCTTTCAGTAGTGGCAGCGGACGTGTTAGCCGACATTATCTCACATTCAATCCACTTGGAGTACACGTCTACAACCACAAGGAACATTTTACCCAAGAACGGGCCTGCATAGTCGACGTGTACCCTAGACCACGGTTTGGAGGGCCCAGACCATAAACTTAGCAGCGCCTCCCTGGGTACATTGCTTAACTGCGAGCATGTATTACATCTGTGAACGCAGGACTCTAAGTCCACATCGATACCGGGCCACCATACGTGGGATCTGGCTATCGCTTTCATCATTACGATGCCTGGGTGGGTACTGTGGAGGTCATTGATGAAGGTGTCTCTGCCCTTCTTGGGGACCACTACTCGATTGCCCCACAGAAGGCAGTCTGCCTGGATAGACATTGCATCTTTGCGCCGCTGGAACGGCTTTATCTCTTCCTGCATTTCCACTGGGACACTGGACCAGCTCCCGTGAAGCACACAGCTTTTGACTAGAGATAATAAGAGGGTCCTGGCTTGTCCAGGTTTTAATCTGCCGGGCAGTGACGGGTGATTGCTCACTCTCAAATGCTTCCATAACCATGGCTAGATCTGCGGGCTGCGCCATTTCCACCCCCGCGGTGGGCAATGGCAGCCTACTGAGAGCATCGGCACAGTTTTCTGTGCCTGGCCTGTGGCGGATGGTGTAGTTGTATGTGGACAACGTGAGCGCCCATCTCTGGATGCGGGGCGATGCGTTGGTATTTATCCCCTTTACTCTCGGAGAACAGGGATATAAGTGGCTTATGGTCAGTTTCCAATTCAAATTTTAGCCCAAACAGGTATTGATGCATTTTCTTTACCCCATAGACACACGCTAACGCTTCCTTTTCAATCATGTTGTCGGCCCTCTCGGCCTTAGACAGACGCCTGGATGCATAAGCAACTGGTTGCAGTTTCCCGAAATCATTAGCTTGTTGCGATACACACCCGACACCATATGACGATGCATCACATGCTAGTACCAAACGCTTACATGGATCATACAACACAAGCAATTTGTTTGAGCATAACAATTTTCTCGCTTTTACAAAGGCATTTTCTTGGCTTTTGCCCCAAACCCATTCGCCCCCTTTTCGTAGTAAGACATGCAGGGGTTCTAACAGTGTGCTGAGACCCGGTGAGAAGTTACCAAAGTAGTTCAGAAGCCCCAGGAACGACCACAGCTCCGTCACATTCTGTGGCCTCGGTGCGTTCTCGATTGGCTCAGTCTTCGCGTTGGTGGGCCTGATGCCGTCCGCCGCAATCCTCCTTCCCAGGAACTCCACTTCAGGCACTAGGAAAACGTACTCTGAGTGTTTTAACCTGAGCCCCACGCGGTTGAGTGGACTAAGAACCTCCTCCAGGTTCTGCAGGTGCTCGACTGTGTCCCGACCTGTGACCAAGATGTCGCCCTGGAAGACCACGGTGTGCGGGACCGACTTCAGTAAACTTTCCATGTTGCTCTGGAATGTCGCCGCCGCTGATCGGATTCCAAACGGGCATCTGTTATAAACAAAAAGACCCTTGTGCGTGTTGATGCAGGTGAGGGCCTTCGATGATTCCTCCAGTTCCTGCGTCGTGTCGGCCTAGTCAGATCCAGCTTCATGAACGTCTTTCCTCCCGCCGCCGTTGCAAAGAGGTCGTCGGCCTTTGGTAGTGGGTATTGGCCCTGCAGGGAGAAGCGATCGATAGTTACTTTGTAATCGCCACAGATTCCGACGGTGCTGTCTCCCTTTGAGGACTGGGGCAATAGGACCGGCCCCCACTCGCTGAACTCGATCGGTGAAATGACGCCCTCTCTTTGCAGCCGAGGGCGGTCTAGCTCGACCTCTGCCCTTTCTCTCATCATGTACGGTGCTGCGGTACTGCTCTCGCCTTGTGATGGGTGGGTCGCGCCCCCTGGAATCAGGTGGATCTTGTGGAGATTGACTTTTAAAGTTACATTTTCTGTTAAGTGTACCCTCTTGTAGTAAAACACAATGGAATCCCAATTCTCCCAGACTGTCCTGGCAGCAGACAGCCTGTGTAAACATGTTAACCTGGATTGATAGCCAATTAATTTAGAAGCTTGGGAACCATCTGTGTGAGAGAGGGAACCTTGAGTGTACCCTCCCGAACAGAAAGAGCGCCCCTTTTGTTTCAGGATTGTGCTCCCAAGTAGTAACTGTCGCAACGATGAATCTTAGAAGTTCCAGATAAAGGCTGTATAGATAAGTAGGGAATTGAAACAAGGAACCGTGTTAATCAAGTGATTGAAGAATTCCTCATCTGTATTTGCTGACCACAAGGGCAGAACTGATACACGTGATGGAACCAGAACTTCTCTGTCTGTTTTCTGTGTCAAGCTATCGTGTGTTTTTGTGTTCCTGTTGGAAACCTTGGCGGAGCCTTTGTCTCAGCGAGGTTTTCCCTTTGGAGCAAGTAAAATCTATTAAAGGGACATCTACCGGGCTTGTTTATGTCTGAGTTTCCTTTTTTTTTTAACCGTTAGATAGCGAGTCGAGATTTCGACAGTTTCTTAGAGCTCCCACCGAGATCGCTTACTCTCTCCCCTGTGGGTGAACGGATGCTGGTATAGTGCCTTGTCAGTGAAGGGCCTCACCGGCCAGAATAAGGTGAGCCGTTTGCTCACGAGAGGGGGGCCTCTTCACTGTTGAACCGCGTATGTAATCTGTTGCCCACAGTGGAGGTGTGCTGCGATCTACGAGACTCGGTTAAGAGCTAGAGTTATTTTTTAATTATTTCCGGCGCGGCTTGAAGGCAGAAGGGATCTGATCCTGAAAATATCCGATCTGGAAACAGCCCGGGGGAGATCGCCATTAGTTTAAGGTAAAAGAGCGTTAAATATCAATGATCCTTGTGCGATAGGATCAGAGTCCTTGTGTGATAGGACTAAAAAGGAGTTATCCTTGTGCGATAGGATAATATAGGTCCCTGAGGGAACGTTCCTTGTGCGATAGGATCAGAGTCATAGAAACATAGAAACATAGAAAATAGGTGCAGGAGTAGGCCATTCGGCCCTTCTAGCCTGCACCGCCATTCAATGAGTTCATGGCTGAACATTCAACTTCAGTACCCCATTCCTGCTTTCTCGCCATACCCCTTGATCCCCCGAGTAGTAAGGACCTCATCTAACTCCTTTTTGAATATATTTAGTGAATTGGCCTCAACAACTTTCTGTGGTAGAGAATTCCACAGGTTCACCACTCTCTGGGTGAAGAAGTTCCTCCGCATCTCGGTCCTAAATGGCTTACCCCTTATCCTTAGACTGTGACCTCTGGTTCTGGACTTCCCCAACATCGGGAACATTCTTCCTGCATCTAACCTGTCTAACCCCGTCAGAATTTTAAATGTTTCTATGAGGTCCCCTCTCATTCTTCTGAACTCCAGTGAATACAAGCCCAGTTGATCCAGTCTTTCTTGATAGGTCAGTCCCGCCATCCCGGGAATCAGTCTGGTGAACCTTCGCTGCACTCCCTCAATAGCAAGAATGTCCTTCCTCAGGTTAGGAGACCAAAACTGTACACAATACTCCAGGTGTGGCCTCACCAATGTCCTGTACAACTGTAGCAACACCTCCCTGCCCCTGTACTCAAATGTGTGATAGGACTAAAAAGGAGTTATCCTTGTGCGGTAGGATAATATAGGTCCCTGAGGGAACGTTCCTTGTGCGATAGGATCAGAGTCCTTGTGTGATAGGACTAAAAAGGAGTTATCCTTGTGCGATAGGATAATATAGGTCCCTGAGGGAACGTTCCTTGTGCAATAGGATCCTTGTGCAGGATCATTTTAGATAAGTTAAGGACTCGGTCTGTAGTGGTGTACAACGCAGACCAAGAATTGACTATTGGTTTGGATAGAGTTTAAGGCTATGATTTGTGTACCCGCGTGAATGTTGTTTGTCTTAATTATCCTTGTTATCCTGTTGTGTTCAATACCTTTGAGCGACATTGCAATTAGAGAAACAGGAAGAGTCACTCGGGAAAATTGTGATTTGGGAAAACAAGGATTGATTGAGAAAAGAAACAGTAACTGACTGATCAGCTATGGTTGCTTCGTGACAACGTCTCTCACACACCCAGACTGAGCCCGAATTAAGAGCCCTTTCAGGCCACGTGACGGCCAGGAGAAGTGGGCGTAGAGAACTCGGTCGGCCGAAAGGATTGCGAGATCAGAAACTGTGGAAAATCTTAATCATCCAGAATGGGGGCCGGAGCAAGTAAAAACACCACCAAAAGGGCACACCAGCCTATGTCATGCTCCAGAATTGTGGTCAGTCTTCAATTGACCACCTAAAAAATTGGGTAAAATGGACTAAGGGTGAAAACGGGCCAGTTCCACCCGATGGTTCATTTAATTTAGAGAGAACATGTCTAGGGGGAGTGTCTTATCGACAGAGACCCAGGGGGAAAAAAAGAAAGTAATAAAAAGGGCCTGGGTTCCGATTCTTCAAGCCCACGTAAAAATAACAGAGAAAGTAAATCAATCATGTATATGGATCCAAAAATAGAGCTGGCCAAACAATAAGCTTTGTTGAATGAAGAGAGACTTTTGTGAATGTCCGTTTCTGAGTGGGAGTGCGTGTGTGATTTTTGACGGCGGGATTTTTCATGTGTCCGAAAGCCTGTTTGGGAATATGTGGCGTTGTCCGTTTGTTTTAGCTCCGCCCACTTTTTCCCAAACAGAGCAATAGGTTTTTTTTTTTAAACCCTTCGTAGTGTTGTCCTGCACGCGGGAAGTTTAAGAAAGTGTGAACCTTATGCTATTACATTTTAAGTTAGAAACGCAGGTGTGGATTTATTCGGATGATAAGTTGCGGAGCTAGGAAATGAACAAAGGATAAAGGTTGTTGAGCAAAAGGTTTTTTAAAGAGTGTGATCCTGTTGTTTTTTTTTAATTTCGACACGCCAAAAAAAAGAAAACACACAATCATTGATTACATTGGGTTGAAAGGTATAAATTTAGTCTAGGAGTGAGATAAAAAACGGGGATGGGAAGTTCTGACGCATTTTTTGCGTGGGTCTCTCGAGGCTGCAGGCTGTGGGAGTACGCTCCCATTGCCCTTTTGTGCAAAACCTTGACATGTAAGCTTCTAAGCTCAGTAAAGAGATTTTTAAATTGACAAGATTGGCAGCACAATATTTGAATTGGAATTTGCGGTATTTCAAGCGATTCTCCTTGATAAACATTTTGGTTGTATTGGAACAATCTTGGGTTTGGAAGCCTTTTTAATAAAATTATGCAACTACTGAGTCAGGAACTGCAGCTTAAAAAAATTGTAATTTATGAGACACGCTATCGTAAGATTGAAGTTACAGAGCAGAAGGTTAGAGTTTTTGATGTTCAGCTTCTGAACCAGGAGTCGGGCACACAATTATAAAAGAAGGACTTTGCATTCTGTGATCTGTGAATCACGGTATACATAGATGACCTGGAAGAGGGGACAGAGTGTAGTGTAACAAAATTTGCAGATGACACAAAGATTAGTGGGAAAGCGGGTTGTGTAGAGGACACAGAGAGGCTGCAAAGAGATTTGGATAGATAGACGCAGCATGGATTCATGAAGGGGAAATCATGTTTAACTAATTTACTGGAATTCTTTGAGGATATAATGAGCATGGTGGATAGAGGTGTACCGATGGATGTGGTGTATTTAGATTTCCAAAAGGCATTCGATAAGGTGCCACACAAAAGGTTACTGCAGAAGATAAAGGTACGCGGAGTCAGAGGAAATGTATTAGCATGGATAGAGAATTGGCTGGCTAACAGAAAGCAGAGAGTCGGGATAAATGGGTCCTTTTCGGGTTGGAAATCGGTGGTTAGTGGTGTGCCACAGGGATCGGTGCTGGGACCACAACTGTTTACAATATACATAGATGACCTGGAAGAGGGGACAGAGTGTAGTGTAACAAAATTTGCAGATGACACAAAGATTAGGATACAGAGAGGCTGCAAAGAGATTTGGATAGGTTAAGCGAATGGGCTAAGGTTTGGCAGATGGAATACAATGTCGGAAAGTGTGAGGTCATCCACCTTGGGGGAAAAACCAGTAAAAGGGAATATTATTTGAATGGGGAGAAATTACAACATGCTGCGGTGCAGAGGGACCTGGGGGTCCTTGTGCATGAATCCCAAAAAGTTAGTTTGCAGGTGCAGCAGGTAATCAGGAAGGCGAATGGGATGTTGGCCTTCATTGCGAGAGGGATGGAGTACAAAAGCAGGGAGGTCCTGCTGCAACTGTACAGGGTATTGGTGAGGCCGCACCTGGAGTACTGCGTGCAGTTTTGGTCACCTTACTTAAGGAAGGATATACTGGCCTTGGAGGGGGTACAGAGACGATTCACTCGGCTGATTCCGGAGATGAGGGGGTTACCTTATGATGATAGATTGAGTAGACTGGGTCTTTACTCGTTGGAGTTCAGAAGGATGAGGGGTGATCTTATAGAAACATTTAAAATAATGAAAGGGATAGACAAGATAGAGGCAGAGAGGTTGTTTCCACTGGTCGGGGAGACTAGAACTAGGGGGCACAGCCTCAAAATACGGGGGAGCCAATTTAAAACCGAGTTGAGAAGGAATTCCTTCTCCCAGAGGGTTGTGAATCTGTGGAATTCTCTGCCCAAGGAAGCAGTTGAGGCTAGCTCATTGAATGTATTCAAGTCACAGATAGATAGATTTTTAACCAATAAGGGAATTAAGGGTTACGGGGAGAGGGCGGGTAAGTGGAGCTGAGTCCACGGCCAGATCAGCCATGATCTTGTTGAATGGCGGAGCAGGCTCGAGGGGCTCGATGGCCTACTCCTGTTCCTCATTCTTATGTTCTTATGTTCTTATAAATGAGAAGTCCGATTTAAAAAAAAAACAGTATTACCATATTTGACATTTTGTAATCCAACAACAAATACAAATGCTACAAAAGGGGGGATTGGCAGATTATATTTTGGCAACTTGGTATGCACCAGGTATTTCGGCAATTGCAAAACAAATTTGTGAAAATTGTGTTACCTGTCAGACAATGAATCCGGGTAAGACGGAAAAAGTAGAATTCTACCTCCCACCCAAATCCAGTCGGGCCTTTTTGTACATTTACACATGGATTTTATTGAATTACCGATGTGTATGGGATTCAAGTATGTATTAGTTATTGTAGATGTGTTCTCTAGATGGATTGAAGCCTTTCCATGTTAAAAGACCGATGCCACTACTGTTGCTAAATGTTTGTTAAAAGAAATTGTACCGCGCTTCGGAATCCCTGCTAAGCTTTCCAGTGATAACGGGTCACATTTCACGGGAACTGTTACAAGAGAAATGTGTAAAGCTTTACAGATTAGCCAACGTTTTCATTGCAGTTATCATCCACAATCAGCTGGACTTGTTGAAAGATATAATGGAATGCTTAAAAATAAGCCGGCAAACCTATGCAATGACACTGGTCAGAAATGGACAGAACTGCTGCCCTTAGCCTTGATGGTAATGCGATCTGCAACCGACAGAACAACAGGCCTGTCACCGCATGAGATAGTTATGGGACATCCCCAGCTTCTAAACCAGAAGTTGGTCACACAATTATAAAACAACTACTTTGCATTCTGTGATCTGTGAATCACGATAAGCATAAATGAGAAGTCCGATTTTTTAAAAAAACACAGTATTACCATATTTGACATTTTGTAATCCAACAACAAATACAAATACTACAAAAGGGGGGACGGCAGATTATATTTTGACACAAAGATTAGTGGGAAAGCGGGTTGTGTAGAGGACACAGAGAGGCTGCAAGGGGATTTGGATAGGTTAAGCGAATGGGCTAAGGTTTGGCAGATGGAATACAATGTCGGAAAGTGTGAGATCATCCACCTTGGGGAAAAAAACCAGTAAAAGGGAATATTATTTGAATGGGGAGAAATTACAACATGCTGCGGTGCAGAGGGACCTGGGGTCCTTGTGCATGAATCCCAAAAGGTTAGTTTGCAGGTGCAGCAGGTAATCAGGAAGGCGAATGGGATGTTGGCCTTCATTGCGAGAGGGATGGAGTACAAAAGCAGGGAGGTCCTGCTGCAACTGTACAGGGTATTGGTGAGGCCGCACCTGGAGTACTGCGTGCAGTTTTGGTCACCTTACTTAAGGAAGGATATACTGGCTTTGGAGGGGGTACAGAGACGATTCACTCGGCTTATTCCGGAGATGAGGGGGTTACCTTATGATGATAGATTGAGTAGACTGGGTCTTTACTCGTTGGAGATCAGAAGGATGAGGGGTGATCTTATAGAAACATTTAAAATCATGAAAGGGATAGACAAGATAGAGGCAGAGAGGTTGTTTCCACTGGTCGGGGAGACTAGAACTAGGGGGCACAGCCTCAAAATACGGGGGAGCCAATTTAAAACCGAGTTGAGAAGGAATTTCTTCTCCCAGAGGGTTGTGAATCTGTGGAATTCTCTGCCCAAGGAAGCAGTTGAGGCTAGCTCATTGAATGTATTCAAGTCACAGATAGATAGATTTTTAACCAATAAGGGAATTAAGGGTTACGGGGAGAGGGCGGGTAAGTGGAGCTGAGTCCACGACCAGATCAGCCATGATCTTGTTGAATGGCGGAGCAGGCTCGAGGGGCTAGATGGCCTACTCCTGTTCCTCATTCTTCTTATGTTCTTATGTTAACTTGGTAAGCACAGGTATTTCGGCAATTGCAAAACGGATCTGTGAAAATCTGTGAACGATTACCTTTTACAGCACCGTTTACTGCAAAACCAATGGACATCCACTAAATGGAGGAAAAAATGTTGAATTATTGCATTGCACTAACCAAATATATTCCCAGCTTTCATTCACAGGTAAAGGAAGCTCAGGTCGGCAGGGAAGTTGTTATAATCCGGAGCCCGGGGAATTCGTTGACATCAAAACGTTTAAAAGAGAAAGCAGCCTACAAGCAAGGTTCAAAGGACCATCCCAGGTCTTGCTGGCGACTAATACTGCAATCAAGGTGAAGGAAAGGCCAACATGGATCCGTGTGTCCCATTGCAAAAGGGGCACCCGACCAGGAGGAATGAAGAAGGAATTGTACGGACTATGGGGACTGAGTTGTGCCTCGTGTCATTGACAGAACCAGGGGTACAGAGACACGGACAAAGGGAACTACAGGTAAACGTATTTATGGCACTGAGCCCGAAGTACGCTCAGGAAATAAACTTGTCCGGTTGTTGGATATGTTCCCATGTACCTGTCCACTCCGAAGGGGGCTGTTCCCCTGAGACCCGTCCCCCTTTAATGAATCAGAAATGGTCGAACGGTTGACGGTGGAAAATAGGACAAACCTAACCAAGGTCCCAGAACCGAAGGAGCAAACAGAATGGAGGTCGGCAGGGTATAAACTTACAGCCTTCCAGGGACGGTACCAGCCCGGTTATAATAACAACCGTCAGCCTCCCTTCCAAAGTATTACTCCCGGAATAGGAAATCCTCAGGGTATAACATGCCGAGTGAGTGATGAGGACCAGAAATGGGATGCAGCAAGTGTTCCCAAATGACTAAATGGCAAGCTACAACTAATCCCACTGATGGGAGAAAGATAGCAACCGTTGGCTGGACAACGGTCCATAACAAAGCCCCAGGTGAAGGGTGGGAAGGTGAGACCACTCGAGTAGGGACAGTGCGAAAGGACCAGGGGCTGACGTCCTATAATTGCACCTACTTTATTTGTGGCCATAAAGCCTACCCATGGTTACCAGCCAACTGGACAGGGTCCTGTTACTTAGGATATGTGGTACCCCTTATCAGATCAATAAAGACTCTAAGGGAGGCCTATGGAAGTCACAGACCTAAACGGGATTTGACAGGGCTAAATGAAATAGTCGAGGTAATGGTGAGGGATGGAGTACAAAAGCAGGGAGGTCCTGCTGCAACTGTACAGGGTATTGGTGAGGCCGCACCTGGAGTACTGCGTGCAGTTTTGGTCACCTTACTTAAGGAAGGATATACTGGCTTTGGAGGGGGTACAGAGACGATTCACTCGGCTGATTCCGGAGATGAGGGGGTTACCTTATGATGATAGATTGAGTAGACTGGGTCTTTACTCGTTGGAGTTCAGAAGGATGAGGGGTGATCTTAGAGAAACATTTAAAATAATGAAAGGGATAGACAAGATAGAGGCAGAGAGGTTGTTTCCACTGGTCGGGGAGACTAGAACTAGGGGGCACAGCCTCAAAATACGGGGGAGCCCATTTAAAACCGAGTTGAGAAGGAATTCCTTCTCCCAGAGGGTTGTGAATCTGTGGAATTCTCTGCCCAAGGAAGCAGTTGAGGCTAGCTCATTGAATGTATTCAAGTCACAGATAGATAGATTTTTAACCAATAAGGGAATTAAGGGTTACGGGGAGAGGGCGGGTAAGTGGAGCTGAGTCCGCGGCCAGATCAGCCATGATCTTGTTGAATGGCGGAGCAGGCTCGAGGGGCTAGATGGCCTACTCCTGTTCCTAATTCTTATGTTCTTATGTTCGTATGATACACGTGATGGAACCAGAACCTCTCTGTCTGTTTTCTGTGTCAAGCTATAGTGTGTTTTTGTGTTCCTGTTAAAAACCTTCGCGGAGCCTTTGTCTCAGCGAGGTTTTCCCTTGTAGCAAGTAAAGTCTATTAAAGGGACTCTGTTTATGTCTGAGTTTCATTTTTTATTGTTAAATAGAGAGTCGCGATTTCGACAATCTGCACTTTCGCTCCTTGGAACTTCCCGATGCCTGGTTCGAACAGCGAAGGAAATTTGTTTTTAAGACCTGGGCACACGAAGTGTTGTCAGCGGGCGATGGCGCTCGGATGTTGTCCCAGTCCCAGTGTATCTTTCCCAGCCAGCTCCTGCCGAGCAGTGTGGGACCATCGCCCGGTACCACCCGGAGTGGTGGCTTGTGCACCGCTCCGTCGTAGGAGACCTTTACGGTAGCCCTGCCGATTACAGGGATCAGTTCTTTCGTTGTAAGCTCTTAGTCTCGTGAGAACTGGAGTTGAGACTGGCCTTGAGGCCTTGTTGCACCACAATCGTTCGAAAGTCCTTTTGCCCATGATGGACTGGCTCGCGTCCGTGTCCAGCTCCATCAACACCGGGAGTCCATTTAGTTCAACATTGAGCATTATCGGGGGGACAATTAATAGAAACATAGAAAATAGGTGCAGGAGTAGGCCATTCGGCCCTTTGAGCCTGCACCGCCATTCAATGAGTTCATGGCTGAACATGCAACTTCAGTACCCCATTCCTGCTTTCTCGCCATACCCCTTGATCCCCCGAGTAGTAAGGACTATATCTAACTCCCTTTTGAATATATTTAGTGAATTGGCCTCAACTACTTCCTGTGGTAGAGAATTCCACAGGTTCACCACTCTCTGGGTGAAGAAGTTTCTCCTCATCTCGGTCCTAAATGGCTTACCCCTTATCCTTAGACTGTGTGACCCCTGGTTCTGGACTTCCCCAACATCGGGAACATTCTTCCTGCATCTAACCTGTCCAGTCCCGTCAGAATTTTCAATGTTTCTATGAGGTCCCCTCTCATTCTTCTGAACTCCAGTGAATACAAGCCCAGTTGATCCAGTCTTTCTTGATAGGTCAGTCCCACCATCCCGGGAATCAGTCTGGTGAACCTTCGCTGCACTCCCTCAATAGCAAGAATGTCCTTCCTCAAGTTAGGAGACCAAAACTGAACACAATATTCCAGGTGAGGCCTCACCAAGGCCCTGTACAATTGTAGCAACACCTCCCTGCCCCTATACTCAAATCCTCTCGCTATGAAGTCCAACATACCATTTGCTTTCTTAACCGCCTGCTGTACCTGCATGCCAACCTTCAATGACTGATGTACCATGACACCCAGGTCTCGTTGCACCTCCCCTTTTCCTAATCTGTCACCATTCAGATAATAGTCTGTCTCTCTGTTTTTACCACCAAAGTGGATAACCTCACATTTATCCACATTATACTTCATCTGCCATGCATTTGCCCACTCACCTAACCTATCCAAGTCGCTCTGCAGCCTCATAGCATCCTCCTCGCAGCTCACACTGCCACCCAACTTAGTGTCATCCGCAAATTTGGAGATACTACATTTAATCCCCTCGTCTAAATCATTAATGTACAGTGTAAACAGCTGGGGCCCCAGCACAGAACCCTGCGGTACCCCACTAGTCACTGCCTGCCATTCTGAAAAGTCCCCATTTACTCCTACTCTTTGCTTCCTGTCTGACAACCAGTTCTCAATCCACGTCAGCACACTACCCCCAATCCCATGTGCTTTAACTTTGCACATTAATCTCCTGTGTGGGACCTTGTCGAAAGCCTTCTGAAAGTCCAAATACACCACATCAACTGGTTCTCCCTTGTCCACTCTACTGGAAACATCCTCAAAAAATTCCAGAAGGTTTGTCAAGCGTGATTTCCCTTGCACCCCATGTACCTCTGCCTCCTCGGTCTGAGGCTCTGGTTCGTCGTGATCCTCCGTGGATCTGTCCTCCTCTGCAACAACATGGTGGTTTGCAGGTTTAACAGGCTTTGTAGCTCGCCTGCACACTTGTTGGAGGTGTCCCATTGTTCCACAGCCCTTGCAAAAGTACTCCTTGAATCGGCACAAATGGAAACGATGATCACCCCAGCACAAACCGTCATACGATTTCTCCGTGGGTTTCACTGGAGTGAGCAGATTCCTCATGAGGCCAAATGTTGGTGCCCCGCAGACGGTGAGGAGGATGGCCCTTTGTTTGACAGCGCGCTCTTCCCCGTCTAGCTCGTAGGCCACGGATCATCGGTCGATTCGCTCCACAATGGTTTCCCAATCATCTCCCTCCGAGAATTTCCCCAGGAGGCCCACGGTTCTCTGCATCTTTGGGTTCGCTATCGGTACCTCGTCGCCAGTTGTTGTGCATGGAGAAGGAGTCAGACTGAACACGGTGAGCTCGAAGTAAGGTGCGACCGCAGTCCTTTGTTGCAGGTCTCCAGAGTGCCTCTCCAACCTACGAGGCCTCCTTAAATACCTGTGCTCCCAAGGGATTGTGGGGTCCCTTGGGGCTCTGGGGAATGAGCCCTCTGGTGGCTGTACAGAGTAAATACAAGGCCACATATATAACACTCTCTCTGTCTCTGTGCCCCGGTGTGGGGGTGGGGGAAGGTCTCAGTGTTTCCTGTGAGGGGCGTGCTCTGTGATGTAACCGGCCCATTCTGACATCGTTGGCCTCAGCACCAAGCCACAGTGCAGCATCTGGGAAATGTTACCACCACCTGTATCATCAACCCCCGAAAGAAATGGAAGCAAGCACGGAGGTTTATCCAAGCAACCGAGCAGACACGTTCTGGTCAAGTACGTCAGTAACTATACATAGGCCTCATGGGTACCCGGACCAAACTCAATCACTGCCCCGGGAGTGTTTGATGGGACAGTGTAGAGGGAGCTTTACTCTGTATCTAACCCCCTGTACCTGCCCTGGGAGTGTTTGATGGGACAGTGTAGAGGGAGCTTTACTCTGTATCGAACCGCGTGCTGTACCTGCCCTGGGAGTGTTTGATGGGACAGTGTAGTGGGAGCTTTACTCTGTATCTAACCCCCTGTACCTGCCCTGGGACTGTTTGATGGGACAGTGTAGAGGGAGCTTTACTCTGTATCTAACCCCCTGTCCCTGCCCTGGGAGTGTTTGATGGGACAGTGTAGAGGGAGCTTTACTCTGTATCTAACCCGTGCTGTACCTGCCCTGGGAGTGTTTGATGGGACAGTGTAGAGGGAGCTTTACTCTGTATCGAACCGCGTGCTGTACCTGCCCCGGGAGTGTTTGATGGGACAGTGTAGAGGGAGCTTTACTCTGTATCTAACCCCCTGTACCTGCCCTGGGAGTGTTTGATGGGACAATGTAGAGGGAGCTTTACTCTGTATCTAACCCCGTGCTGTACCTGCCCTGGGAGTGTTTGATGGGACAGTGTAGAGGGAGCTTTACTCTGTATCTAACCCCGTGCTGTACCTGCCCTGGGAGTGTTTGATGGGACAGTGTAGAGGGAGCTTTACTCTGTATCTAACCCCGTGCTGTACCTGCCCCGGGAGTGTTTGATGAGACAGTATAGAGGGAGCTTTACTCTGTATCTAACCCCCTGTACCTACCCTGGGAGTGTTTGATGGGACAGTGTAGAGGGAGCTTTACTCTGTATCTAACCCCGTGCTGTACCTGCCCTGGGAGTGTTTGATGGGGCAGTGTAGAGGGAGCTTTACTCTGTATCTAACCCCCTGTACCTGCCCTGGGAGTGTTTGATGGGACAGTGTAGAGGGAGCTTTACTCTGTATCTAACCCCGTGCTGTACCTGCCCTGGGAGTGTTTGATGGGACAGTGTAGAGGGAGCTTTACTCTGTGTCTAACCCCGTGCTGTACCTGCCCTGGGAGTGTTTGATGGGGACAGTGTAGAGGGAGCTTTACTCTGTATCTAACCCCCTGTACCTGCCCCGGGAGTGTTTGATGGGACAGTGTAGAGGGAGCTTTACTCTGTATCTAACCCCGTGCTGTACCTGCCCTGGGAGTGTTTGATGGGACAGTGTAGAGGGAGCTTTACTCTGTATCTAACCCCCTGTACCAGCCCTGGGAGTGTTTGATGGGACAGTGTAGAGGGAGCTTTACTCTGTGTCTAACCCCGTGCTGTACCTGCCCTGGGAGTGTTTGATGGGGACAGTGTAGAGGGAGCTTTACTCTGTATCTAACCCCCTGTACCTGCCCCGGGAGTGTTTGATGGGACAGTGTAGAGGGAGCTTTACTCTGTATCTAACCCCGTGCTGTACCTGCCCTGGGAGTGTTTGATGGGACAGTGTAGAGGGAGCTTTACTCTGTATCTAACCCCCTGTACCAGCCCTGGGAGTGTTTGATGGGACAGTGTAGAGGGAGCTTTACTCTGTATCTAACCCCCTGTACCTGCCTTGGGAGTGTTTGATGGGACAGTGTAGAGGGAGCTTTACTCTGTATCTAACCCCCTGTACCTGCCCTGGGAGTGTTTCATGGGACAGTGTAGATGGAGCTTTACTCTGTATCTAACCCCATGCTGTACCTGCCCTGGGAGTGTTTGATGGGTTAGTGTAGAGGCTATCGAAAGAGATGTCCCGATATACAGGAAGCTATTATGGCCCGAGGCTATTCATAGCTGTGTGTCTGTTGTGCCAGTGGCTGTGCTGTGGTTTACACGAGGAAGTGGTGAGCGTGTGTCAGAGCTGAATGCAGAACTTGAAGTTTGATCGGAAAGGAGCAGGACTGGAGGAGAAAGAGACTGTCACAGCGTTAGCCTTCGGCTGGTCCCCAACAAAGCCGGGTCAGGATGGATGGCTTAGTCACACTCATCATGGCATTGATCACAACTGTGGTGAGTACAAGAGAGAGAGACAGAGAGAGAGAGACAGAGAGAGTGATAGAGAGAGAGAGACAGAGAGAGAGAGAGAGAGAGAGAGAGACAGAGAGAGAGAGAGACAGAGACAGAGAGAGAGAGAGAGACAGAGAGAGAGACAGAGAGAGAGAGACAGACAGACAGTGGGAGAGAGACAGAGAGAGAGATACAGAGAGACAGAGAGAGACAGAGATACAGAGAGAGAGAGATACAGAGATACAGAGAGAGAGATAGAGACAGGGAGAGACAGAGAGTGAGAGAGAGAGATACAGAGCGAGAGAGAGAGAGAGAGAGGCAGGGAGAGACAAAGAGAGAGAGAGACAGAGAGAGAGAGAGAGACAGAGAGAGAGAGAGAGAGAGTGAGACAGAGACAGAGAGAGAGAGAGAGAGAGAGACAGGGAGAGACAGACAGAGAGAAAGACAGGTAGAGACAGAGAGAGACAGAGAGAGAGTGAGACAGGGAGAGACAGAGAGAGAGACAGAGAGAGAGAGAGACAGAGAGAAGACAGAGAGAGAGAGAGACAGGGAGAGACACAGAGAGAGAGGGGGAGAGAGAGAGGGGGAGACAGAGGGAGAGAGAGACAGAGGGAGAGAGAGCCAGGAAGAGATAGAGACAGAGGCAGAGAGAGAGACAGGGAGACAGAGAGACAGAGAGAGAGAGAGACAGGTAGAGAGAGAGAGACAGAGACAGAGAGCGACAGAGAGCGAGAGAGACAGAGAGCGAGAGAGACAGAGAGAGAGAGAGAGAGAGAGAGAGAGAGCGAGACAAGGAGACAGCGAGAGAGAGAGTTAGAGAGACAGCGAGAGAGAGAGAGAGAGAGAGACAGAGACAGAGACAGAGAGAGAGACAGAGAGAGAAACAGAGACAGAGAGAGAGACAGAGACAGAGACAGAGAGAGACAGAGAGAGAGACAGAGAGAGAGAGAGACAGGGTTTGACTGAGAGTCCCCACACCAGTGAGAGTTCCCAGGCTGCGTTATTTGACAGCGGCTGTTTTTCTCCCGCAGATCCTAGGTATACTGACCGCGATCTTGACGCGACGCGTTGCCCGAACCGAGAGCGAGGCGCCGGAGGAGACTGAGGACGTGCTGGCAGGGGCAATGGTCACATGGTGCGTAACCCCGAGATCGAATACCATCGGCACTTGACACTGCTTAACTCTGTATCTAACCCCCTGTACCTGCCCTGGGAGTGTTTGACGGGACAGTGTAGAGGGAGCTTAACCCTGTATCTAACCCCGTGCTGTACCTGCCCTGGGATTGTTTGATGGGACAGTGTAGAGGGAGCTTTACTCTGTATCTAATCCCCTGTACCTGCCCTGGGAGTGTTTGATGGGACAGTGTAGAGGGAGCTTTACTCTGTATCTAACCCCCTGTACCTGCCCTGGGAGTGTTTGATGGGACAGTGTAGAGGGAGCTTTACTCTGTATCTAACCCCCTGTACCTGCCCTGGGAGTGTTTGATGGGACAGTGTAGAGGGAGCTTTACTCTGTATCTAACCCCCTGTACCTGCCCTGGGAGTGTTTGATGGGACAGTGTAGAGGGAGCTTTACTCTGTATCTAACCCCCTGTACCTGCCCTGGGAGTGTTTGATGGGACAGTGCAGAGGGAGCTTTACTCTGTATCTAACCCCGTGCTGTACCTGCCCTGGGAGTGTTTGATGGGACAGTGTAGAGGGAGCTTTACTCTGTATCTAACCCCCTGTACCTGCCCTGGGAGTGTTTGATGGGACAGTGTAGAGGGAGCTTTACTCTGTATCTAACCCCCTGTACCTGCCCTGGGAGTGTTTGATGGGACAGTGTAGAGGGAGCTTTACTCTGTATCTAACCCCCTGTACCTGCCCTGGGAGTGTTTGATGGGACAGTGTAGAGGGAGCTTTACTCTGTATCTAACCCCGTGCTGTACCTGCCCCGGGAGTGTTTGATGGGACAGTGTGGAGGGAGCTTAACTCTGTATCTAACCCCCTGTACCTGCCCTGGGAGTGTTTGATGGGACAGTGTAGAGGGAGCTTTACTCTGTATCTAACCCCCTGTACCTGCCCTGGGAGTGTTTGATGGGACAGTGTAGAGGGAGCTTTACTCTGTATCTAACCCCCTGTACCTGCCCTGGGAGTGTTTGATGGGACAGTGTAGAGGGAGCTTTACTCTGTATCTAACCCCGTGCTGTACCTGCCCCGGGAGTGTTTGATGGGACAGTGTGGAGGGAGCTTAACTCTGTATCTAACCCCCTGTACCTGCCCTGGGAGTGTTTGATGGGACAGTGTAGAGGGAGCTTTACTCTGTATCTAACCCCCTGTACCTGCCCCGGGAGTGTTTGATGGGACAGTGTGGAGGGAGCTTAACTCTGTATCTAACCCCCTGTACCTGCCCTGGGAGTGTTTGATGGGACAGTGTAGAGGGAGCTTTACTCTGTATCTAACCCCCTGTACCTGCCCTGGGAGTGTTTGATGGGACAGTGTAGAGGGAGCTTTACTCTGTATCTAACCCCCTGTACCTGCCCTGGGAGTGTTTGATGGGACAGTGTAGAGGGAGCTTTACTCTGTATCTAACCCCCTGTACCTGCCCTGGGAGTGTTTGATGGGACAGTGTAGAGGGAGCTTTACTCTGTATCTAACCCCGTGCTGTACCTGCCCCGGGAGTGTTTGATGGGACAGTGTGGAGGGAGCTTAACTCTGTATCTAACCCCCTGTACCTGCCCTGGGAGTGTTTGATGGGACAGTGTAGAGGGAGCTTTACTCTGTATCTAACCCCCTGTACCTGCCCCGGGAGTGTTTGATGGGACAGTGTGGAGGGAGCTTTACTCTGTATCTAACCCCGTGCTGTACCTGCCCCGGGAGTGTTTGATGGGACAGTGTGGAGGGAGCTTAACTCTGTATCTAACCCCCTGTACCTGCCCTGGGAGTGTTTGATGGGACAGTGTAGAGGGAGCTTTACTCTGTATCTAACCCCCTGTACCTGCCCTGGGAGTGTTTGATGGGACAGTGTAGAGGGAGCTTTACTCTGTATCTAACCCCCTGTACCTGCCCTGGGAGTGTTTGATGGGATAGTGTAGAGGGAGCTTTACTCTGTATCTAACCCCCTGTACCTGCCCTGGGAGTGTTTGATGGGACAGTGTAGAGGGAGCTTTACTCTGTATCTAACCCCCTGTACCTGCCCTGGGAGTGTTTGATGGGACAGTGTAGAGGGAGCTTTACTCTGTATCTAACCCCCTGTACCTGCCCTGGGAGTGTTTGATGGGACAGTGTAGAGGGAGCTTTACTCTGTATCTAACCCCGTGCTGTACCTGCTCTGGGAGTGTTTGATGGGGCAGTGTAGAGGGAGCTTTACTCTGTATCTAACCCCCTGTACCTGCCCTGGGAGAGTTTGATGGGACAGTGTAGAGGGAGCTTTACTCTGTATCTAACCCCCTGTACCTGCCCTGGGAGTGTTTGATGGGACAGTGTGGAGGGAGCTTTACTGTGTATCTAACCCCCTGTACCTGCCCTGGGAGTGTTTGATGGGACAGTGTAGAGGGAGCTTTACTCTGTATCTAACCCCCTGTACCTGCCCTGGGAGAGTTTGATGGGACAGTGTAGAGGGAGCTTTACTCTGTATCTAACCCCCTGTACCTGCCCTGGGTGTGTTTGATGGGACAGTGTAGAGGGAGCTTTACTGTGTATCTAACCCCCTGTACCTGCCCTGGGAGTGTTTGATGGGACAGTGTCGAGGGAGCTTTACTCTGTATCTAACCCCCTGTACCTGCCCTGGGTGTGTTTGATGGGACAGTGTAGAGGGAGCTTTACTCTGTATCTAACCCCCTGTACCTGCCCTGGGAGTGTTTGATGGGACAGTGTAGAGGGAGCTTTACTCTGTATCTAACCCCCTGTACCTGCCCCGGGAGTGTTTGATGGGACAGTGTAGAGGGAGCTTTACTCTGTATCTAACCCCCTGTACCTGCCCTGGGAGTGTTTGATGGGACAGTGTCGAGGGAGCTTTACTCTGTATCTAACCCCCTGTACCTGCCCTGGGAGTGTTTGATGGGACAGTGTAGAGGGAGCTTTACTCTGTATCTAACCCCCTGTACCTGCCCTGGGAGTGTTTGATGGGACAGTGTAGAGGGAGCTTTACTCTGTATCTAACCCCGTGCTGTACCTGCCCTGGGAGTGTTTGATGGGACAGTGTAGAGGGAGCTTTACTCTGTATCTAACCCCGTGCTGTACCTGCCCTGGGAGTGTTTGATGGGACAGTGTAGAGGGAGCTTTACTCTGTATCTAACCCCGTGCTGTACCTGCCCTGGGAGTGTTTGATGGGACAGTGTAGAGGGAGCTTTACTCTGTATCTAACCCCCTGTCCCTGCCCTGGGAGTGTTTGATGGGACAGTGTAGAGGGAGCTTTACTCTGTATCTAACCCCGTGATGTACCTGCCCTGGGAGTGTTTGATGGGACAGTGTAGTGGGAGCTTTACTCTGTATCTAACCCCCTGTACCTGCCCTGGGAGTGTTTAATGGGACAGTGTAGAGTGAGCTTTACTCTGTATCTAACCCCCTGTACCTGCCCTGGGAGTGTTTGATGGGACAGTGCAGAGGGAGCTTTACTCTGTATCTAACCCCGTGCTGTACCTGCCCTGGGAGTGTTTGATGGGACAGTGTAGAGGGAGCTTTACTCTGTATCTAACCCCCTGTACCTGCCCTGGGAGTGTTTGTTGGGACAGCGATTGTTAAATTAGTATTAATGTAACATTTACATTTTTCGGTAATTCCCAGGGGAGCCGATGAACTCGATATCACTCCGGATTCGAGCAACATTTTCAAGGAACACATCACAGTACAGGTGAGCAGAGATTGGCCAATCACCCAGTCATGGACTACAGAGCACAGCGCTCTCTCTCTCTATCTCTGTCTCTCTCTCTCTATCTCTGTCTCTTTCTCTCTCTCTGTCTCTCTCTCTCTATCTCTGTCTCTCTCTCTCTCTCTGTCTCTCTCTCTCTCTCTGTCTCTCTCTCTCTATCTCTGTCTCTCTCTCTCTCTCTGTCTCTCTCTCTCTATCTCTCTCTCTCTGTCTCTCTCTCTCTATCACTCTCTCTCTGTCACTCTCTCTCTCTCTCTCTCTGTCTCTCTCTCTCTCTCTGTCTCTCTCTCTCTCTCTGTCTCTCTCTCTCTATCTCTGTCTCTCTCTGTCTCTGTCTCTCCCTCTCTCTCTCTCTCTCTCTCCCTCTCTCTCTCTCTCTCTCTCTCTCTGTCTCTCTCTCTGTCTCTCTCTCTCTCTGTCACTCTCTCTCTCTCTCTCTCTCTCTCTGACGTAATCATGGCCACCTTCAAGGAAGGGGACAAGCCCGACTGTGGCAATTGGTGAGGTCTCTTCCTGCTGTCGGCCACAGGGAACGTTATCGCCGGAGTCCACCTCAACCGTCTTCTCCCGGTGGCTGAAGATCTCCTCGCGGAGTCTCAGTGCGGATTCTGTCCACGACGGCCATGATCTACACGAGGGAAACGCAGGGAGCAGCACCAGCCCTTGTACATGGCCTGACAAAGGCCTTGGACACTGTCAACCGCGAGGGTCTCTGGAGCGTCCTCCTCCGTTTCGGATGCCCCCAAAAGTTTGTCACCATCCTCCGCCTGCTCCACGATGACAGTCAGGCCGTGATCCTTACCCACGGATCCATCACAGACCCAATCCACGTCCGGACCGGGGTCAAACAGGGCTGTGTCATCGCCCCCAACCCTCTTCTCAATCTCCCTCGCCGCCATGCTCCACCTCACGGTCAACAAGCTCCCCGCTGGAGTGGGACTAAACTACAGAACCAGTGGGAACCTGTTCAACCTTCGCCATCTCCAGGCCAGGTCCAAGATCACCCCAACCTCTGTCGCCGAGCTACAGTACGCGGACGACGCTTGCGTCTGCGCACACATACAGAGGCTGAACTCCGGGACATAGTCGACGTATTCACCGAGGTGTACGAGAGCTCAGGCCTTACACTAAACCTCCGTAAGACAAAGGTCCTCCCCCAGCCTGTCCTCACCGTACAGCACTGTCCCCCCAGTCATCACGATCCACGGCCCGGCCCTGGACACCGTGGACCATTTCCCCATACCTCGGGAGCCTCCCATCAACAAGGGCCGACATTGGCGACGAGGTCCAACACCGCCTCCAGTGCCCCAGTGCAGCCTCCGGTCGCCTGAGGAAGAGAGTGTTTGAAGACCAGACCCCTCAAACCCACCCCCAGCTCATGGTCTACAGGGCTGTAGTGATACCCACCCTCCTGTGTGGCTCAGAGACACGGACCGTGTACAGTAGGTATCTCACCCCCAGCTCATGGTCTACAGGGCTGTAGTGATACCCGCCCTCCTGTGTGGCTCAGAGACATGGACCATGTACAGTAGGTATCTCTCCCCCAGCTCATGGTCGACAGGGCTGTAGTGATACCCGCCCTCCTGTATGGCTCAGAGACACGGACCATGTACAGTAGGTATCTCACCCCCAGCTCATGGTCTACAGGGCTGTAGTGATACCCACCCTCCTGTGTGGCTCAGAGACACGGACCATGTACAGTAGGTATCTCACCCCCAGCTCATGGTCTACAGGGCTGTAGTGATACCCGCCCTCCTGTATGGCTCAGAGACATGGACCATGTACAGTAGGTATCTCACCCCCAGCTCATGGTCTACAGGGCTGTAGTGATACCCGCCCTCCTGTGTGGCTCAGAGACATGGACCATGGACAGTAGGTACCTCACCCCCAGCTCATGGTCTACAGGGCTGTAGTGATACCCGCCCTCCTGTGTGGCTCAGAGACACGGACCATGTACAGTAGGTATCTCACCCCCAGCTCATGGTCTACAGGGCTGTAGTGATACCCGCCCTCCTGTATGGCTCAGAGACATGGACCATGTACAGTAGACACCTCAAGTCACTGGAGAAATACCACCAACGCTGTCTCCGCAAGATCCTGCAAATCCCCCGGGAGGACAGACGCACCAACGTTAGCGTCCTCGACCAGGCCCAACATCCCCAGCATCGAAGCACTGACCACACTCGACCAGCTCCGCTGGGCAGGGCCACATTGTCCACATGTCCCCCCCCCAGACACGAGACTCCCCAAAGCGAGCGCTCTACTCGGAACTCCTTCACGGGCAAACGGGCCAAAGGTGGGGCAGAGGGAACGTTACAAGGGACCACCCTCAAAGCCCTCCCTGATATAAAGTGCAACATCCCCACCGACACCTGGGAGTCCCTGGGCCCAAAGACCAGTCCGCCCCAAGTGGAGGGAGTGCATCCGGGAGGGGGCACTGAGCACCTCGAGTCTCGTCGCCGAGAGCGTGCAGAGACCAAGCGCAGGCAGCGGAAGGAGCGTGCGGCAAACCAGTCCCACCCTCCCCTTCCCTCAACGTCTGTCTGTCCCACCCTCCCTTCCCTCAACGTCTGTCTGTCCCACCTGTGACAGGGGACTGTGGGTTCCCCGTATTGGGCTGTTCAGCCACCGAAGGACTCACTGTTAGAGTGGAGGCAAGTCTTCCTCGACTCCGAGGGACTGACTAAAAAGCAGAAAAGGAGAAGTTGCTCTCTCTCTCCCAGTCTCTCTCTCTCTCTCTGTCTCTCTGTCTCTCTCTCTCTCTGTCTCTCTCTCTCTCTCTCTCTCTCTCTCTGTCTCTCTCTCTGTCTCTCTCTCTCTCTCTCTCTCTCTGTCTGTCTCTCTCTCTCTCTCTCTCTCTCTGTCTCTCTCTCTGTCTCTCTCTCTCTCTCTCTCTCTCTCTCTGTCTCTCTCTCTCTCTCTCTCTCTCTCTGTCTGTCTCTCTCTCTCTCTCTCTCTCTCTGTCTCTCTCTCTCTCTCTCTCTCTCTCTCAGTGTTTCCTGATGGTAATGTACATCCCTTTCTCTTTCATGTGTCGCAGTCTTCAATGGGCGACGAACGGCCACTGCAACAGAGACGGAGGAAAAACCGCAGTTTCTTGTCTCGACTGACACTTAGCAAGCAATCAGGTAATAGGTCAGCGGAGACCCGTACCCCGGGGAGAGACCCGTACCCCGGGGAGAGTCGGTGTCCCGTGGGGGAGACCCGTACCCCGGGGAGAGTCGGTGCCCCGTGGGGGAGACCCGTACCCCGGGGAGAGTCGGTGTCCCATGGGGTAGACCCGTACCCCGGGGAGAGTGGGAGCCCCGTGGGGGAGACCCGTACCCCGGGGAGAGTCGGTGCCCCATGGGGGAGACCCGTACCCCGGGGAGAGTCAGTGCCCCGTGGGGAAGACCCGTACCCCGGGGAGAGTCGGTGTCCCGTGGGGGAGACCCGTACCCCGGGGAGAGTCAGTGCCCCGTGGGGTAGACCCGTACCCCAGGGAGAGTCGGTTCCCCGTGGGTGTGACCCGTACCCCGGGGAGAGTCGGTGCCCCGTGGGGGAGACCCGTACCCCGGGGAGAGTCGGTGCCCCGTGGGGGAGACCCGTACCCCGGGGAGAGTCAGTGCCCCGTGGGGGGAGACCCGTACCCCGGGGAGAGTCAGTTCCCCGTGGGGGAGACCCGTACCCCGGGGAGAGTCGGTGCCCCGTGGGGGAGAGACCCGTACCCCGGGGAGAGTGGGTGTCCCGTGGGGGAGACCCGTACCCCGGGGAGAGTCAGTGCCCCGTGGGGGAGACCCGTACCCCGGGGAGAGTCAGTGCCCCGTGGGGGAGACCCGTACCCCGGGGAGAGTCGGTGTCTATCTCTGCAGTCACCTCTTTTAGAACATCGGATGTCGGTCGTCAGGTCCAGGGAATTGTTTGTCTTTTAGTCGCATTAGTTTCTCTAGTACTTTTTCTCAACTTATATTAATTAAATTAAGTTTCTCACCCTCATTAAACCCTTGGTTCCCCACCATTTTAGGGATTCTTTTTGTGTCTTCTATTGTGAAGACAGACAAAAAATATTTGTGGAACATTTTTCTGCCGTTTCTTTATTCCCCATTATAATTTCTGCTGTCCCCGCCTCTAAGGGGCCAACGTTTATTTTTGTCACTCTCTATCTTTTTACATACTTGTCGAAGCACAAGATAAAAGTTCCCGGGGTTGGGGATAATATATCAGCATGGATAGAGGATTGGCTAACTAACAGAGAACAGAGAGTCGGGATAAATGGTTCATTCTCGGGTTGGCAACCAGTAACTAGTGGGGTGCCGCAGGGATCAGTGCTGGGACCCCAGCTATTTACAATCTATATTAACGACTTGGAAGAAGGGACTGAGTGTAACGTAGCCAAGTTTGCTGACGATACAAAGATGGGAGGAAAAGCAATGTGTGAGGAGGACACAAAAAATCTGCAAAAGGACACAGACAGGCTCAGTGAGTGGGCAAACATTTGTCAGATGGAGTATAATGTGGGAAAGTGTGAGGTCATGCACTTTGGCACAAAAAAATCAAAGAGCAAGTTATTATTTAAATGGAGAGAGATTACAAAGTGCCGCAGTACAGCGGGACCTGGGGGTTACTTGTACATGAAACACAAAAGGTTAGTATGCAGGTACAGCAAGTGATCAGGAAGGGCCAATGGTATCTTGGCCTTTATTGCAAAGGGGATGGAGTATAAAAGCAGGGAAGTCTTGCTCCAGTTATACAGGGTATTGGTGAGGCCACACCTGGAGTACTGCGTGCAGTTTTGCTCTCCGTATTTACGAAAGGGTATACTTGCTTTGGAGGCAGTTCAGAGAAGGTTCACTCGGTTGATTCCGGGGATGAGGGGGTTGACTTATGAGGAAAGGTTGAGGAGGTTGGGCCTCTACTCATTGGAGTTCAGAAGAATGAGAGGTGATCTTATGGAAACGTATCAGATTATGAGGGGGGCTCGACAAGGTGGATGCAGAGAGGATGTTCCCACTGATGGGGGAGACTAGAACTAGGGGGCATGGTCTTAGAATAAGGGGCCGCCCATTTAAAACTGAGATGAGGAGGAATTTCTTCTCTCAGAGGGTTGTAAATCTGTGGAATTCTCTGCCCCAGAGAGCTGTGGAGGCTGGGACATTGAATATATTTAAGGTGGAGATAGACAGATTTTTGGGCGATAAGGGAGTGAAGGGTTATGGGGAGCGGGCGGGGAAGTGGAGCTGGGTCCATGATCGGATCAGCCCATGATGGTATTAAATGGCGGAGCCGGCTCGAGGGGCCTATGTAATCTTTAAAAATATTTCTTGTTAGTTTTGCACACATGTGCCGTCGGTCTCTCTGTTCACGTACCCCCTTTACAATTGTCGCCTTCAGTTTATCTTCTCAACCTTTTCGTTACCCTCATTCTTTCTACCAAACTGTATCACTTTGATGTAAAATCAAGAAAAACCCAACGATGTTTTATAAATATACTCCGAGCAAGGTGATAACTAAAGAAAGGGTGGGGTCTGCTTGAACCGTGAGGGTAATCTGCATGTGGATGCGGGAGACCTGGGTATGGTTATTAATTAATACTTTGTGTTCGTTTTCACAAAAGCAAGGGGGCGATGCAGACTTTGCTATTGGGGAAGGAGGAGTATTAGATGACATAAACATAGTGAGAGAGGAGGTATTAAGGGGTTTAACAGCTTTGAAAGTGGATAAGGCCCCATGCCTGGATGAAATGTGTCCCAGGCTGTTAAGCGAAGCGAAAGAGGAAATAGCAGAGGCTCTGACCATCATTTTCCAATTCGCTCTGGCTTCAGGTGTGCGGTGGCAAGGGTGGGTGATGGTCCCTCTCGGCAGGAAAGCCAGAGCCAAGTCCACGGCAAAGATTAGTGAAGACAAGCGTGGGTCCCTTGCAGTCAGAATCAGGTGAATTTATAATGGGGGAACAAAGAAATGGCAGACCAATTGAACAAATACTTTGGTTCTGTCTTCACGAAGGAAGACACAAATAACCTTCCGGAAATACTCGGGGACCGAGGGTCGAGTGAGAAGGAGGAACTGAAGGAAATCCTTATTAGTCAGGAAATTGTGTTGGGGAAATTGATGGGATTGAAGGCCGATAAATCCCCGGGGCCTGATAGTCTGCATCCCAGAGTACTTAAGGAAGTGGCCCTAGAAATAGTGGATGCATTGGTGATCATTTTCCAACAGTCGATCGACTCTGGATCAGTTCCTATGGACTGGAGGGTAGCTAATGTAACACCACTTTTTAAAAAAGGAGGGAGAGAGAAAACGGGTAATTATAGACCGGTTAGCCTGACATCAGTAGTGGGGAAAATGTTGGAATCAATTATTAAAGATGAAATAGCAGCGCATTTGGAAAGCAGTGACAGGATCGGTCCAAGTCAGCATGGATTTATGAAAGGGAAATCATGCTTGACAAATCTTCTGGAATTTTTTGAGGATGTAACTAGTAGAGTGGACAAGGGAGAACCAGTTGATGTGGTGTATTTGGACTTTCAAAAGGCTTTTGACAAGGTCCCACACAAGAGATTGGTGTGCAAAATTAAAGCCCATGGTATTGGGGGTAATGTACTGACGTGGATAGAGAACTGGTTGGCAGACAGGAAGCAGAGAGTCGGGATAAACGGGTCCTTTTCAGAATGGCAGGCAGTGACTAGTGGGGTGTCGCAGGGCTCAGTGCTGGGACCCCAGCTCTTTACAATATACATCAATGATTTAGATGAAGGAACTGAGTGTAATATCTCCAAGTTTGCTGATGACACTAAGCTGGGTGGCGGTGTGAGCTGTGAGGAGGACGCTAAAAGGCTGCAGGGTGACTTGGACAGGTTAGGTGAGTGGGCAAATGCATGGCAGATGCAGTATAATGTGGATAAATTGAGGTTATCCACTTTGGGGGTAAAAACAGGAAGGCAGAATATTATCTGAATGGCGGCAGATTAGGAAAAGGGGAGGTGCAACGAGACCTGGGTGTCATGGTACATCAGTCATTGAAGGTTGGCATGCAGGTACAGCAGGCGGTGAAGAAGGCAAATGGCATGTTGGCCTTCATAGCGAGGGGATTTGAGTATAGGAGCAGGGAGGTCTTACTGCAGTTGTACAGGGCCTTGGTGAGACCACACCTGGAATATTGTGTTCAGTTTTGATCTCCTAATCTGAGGAAGGACATTCTTGCTATTGAGGGAGGGCAGCGAAGGTTCACCAGACTGATTCCCGGGATGGCAGGACTGACATATGAGGAGAGACTGGATCGACTGGGCTTGTATTCACTGGAGTTTAGAAGGATGAGAGAGGACCTCATAGAAACATATAAAATTCTGACGGGACGGGACAGGTTAGATGCAGGAAGAATGTTCCCGATGTTGGGGAAGTCCAGAACCAGGGGTCACAGTCTAAGGATAAGGGGTAAACCATTTAGGACCGAGATGAGGAGAAACTTCTTCACCCAGAGAGTGGTGAACCTGTGGAATTCCCTGCCGCAGAGAGTTGTTCAGGCCAGTTCATTGGATATATTCAAGAGGGAGTTAGATGTGGCCCTTACGGCTAAAGGGATCGAGGGGTATGGAGAGAAAGCAGGAAAGGGGTACTGAGGGAATGATCAGCCATGATCTTATTGAATGGTGGTGCAGGCTCGAAGGGCCGAATGGCCGACTCCTGCACCTATTTTCTTTTGCCGAGGTTAACCCTATCTTTCACCAATGAGCTATCCAGCAATGGCATTAGGGCCTAAGGAAAGGGATAAAAGCAAAACAAGTTATATTCAGGTGCAGTGGCATCAGCTCGACTAAATTCAGCAAATATTGATTCAGTCTGAACTCATTCCCGGGATGTGGGCGTCGCTGGCCAGGCCCAGCGTTTATCGCCCGTTCCTCGTCGCCCCTTGAGAAGGTGAGGGTAGTGAGCCTCCTTCTTGAACCGCTGCAGTCCCGTGTGGTGAAGGTTGCTGTGAGGGAGGGAGTTCCAGGATTGTGACCCGGAGACGATGAAGGAACGGCCGATATATTTCCCAGTCGGGATGGTGTGTGACTGGGAGGGGAACGTGGAGGGGGTGGTGTTCCCATGGACCTGCTGCCCTTGACCTTCTGGGCGGTAGAGGTCGTGGGTTTGGGAGGTGCTGGTGAAGAAGCCTTGGCCAGTTGCCGCGGTGCATCTTGTAGATGGTGCACACTGCAACCAGGGGGCGCCGGTGGTGGAGGGAGTGAGTGTTGGAGGTGGTGGGGGGAGTGAGTGTTGGAGGTGGTGGAGGGAGTGAGTGTTGGAGGTGGTGGAGGGAGTGAGTGTTGGAGGTGGTGGAGGGAGTGAGTGTTGGAGGTGGTGGAGGGAGTGAGTGTTGGAGGTGGTGGAGGGAGTGAGTGTTGGAGGTGGTGGAGGGAGTGAGTGTTGGAGGTGGTGGAGGGAGTGAGTGTTGGAGGTGGTGGGGGGAGTGAGTGTTCGCTGGAGTTCAGAAGAATGAGAGGGGATCTCATAGAAACATATACAATTCTGACGGGACAGGACAGGTTAGATGCAGGAAGAATGTTCCCGATGTTGGGGAAGTCCAGAACCAGGGGTCACAGTCTAAGGATAAGGGGGAAGCCATTTAGGACCGAGATGAGGAGAAACTTCTTCACCCAGAGAGTGGTGAACCTGTGGAATTCTCTACCACAGAGAGTTGTTGAGGCCAGTTCATTGAATATATTCAAAAGGGAGTTAGATGTGGCCCTTACGGCTAAAGGGATCAAGGGGTATGGAGAGAAAGCAGGAAAGGGGTACTGAGGGAATGATCAGCCATGATCGTATTGAATGGTGGTGCAGGCTCGAAGGGCCGAATGGCCTACTCCTGCACCTATTGTCTGTGTTTCTTATCGTTTAAGAAACGGTCTATCTCCACCTTAAATATATTCAATGTCCCAGCCTCCACAGCTCTCTGGGGCAGAGAATTCCACAGATTTACAACCCTCTGAGAGAAGAAATTCCTCCTCATCTCAGTTTTAAATGGGCGGCCCCTTATTCTAAGACCATGCCCCCTAGTTCTAGTCTCCCCCATCAGTGGGAACATCCTCTCTGCATCCACCTTGTCGAGCCCCCCTCATAATCTGATACGTTTCCATAAGATCACCTCTCATTCTTCTGAACTCCAATGAGTAGAGGCCCAACCTCCTCAACCTTTCCTCATAAGTCAACCCCCTCATCCCCAGAATCAACCGAGTGAACCTTCTCTGAACTGCCTCCAAAGCAAAGTATATCCTTTCGTAAATACGGAGAGCAGAACTGCACGCAGTACTCCAGGTGTGGCCTCACCAATACCCTGTATAACTGGAGCAAGACTTCCCTGCTTTTATACTCCATCCCCTTTGCAATAAAGGCCAAGATACCATTGGCCTTCCTGATCACTTGCTGTACCTGCATACTAACCTTTTGTGTTTCATGTACAAGTAACCCCCAGGTCCCGCTGTACTGCGGCACTTTGTAATCTTTCTCCATTTAAATAATAACTTGCTCTTTGATTTTTTTCTGCCCAAGTGCCTCACCTCACACTGTCCCACATTATACTCCATCTGACAAAAGTTTGCCCACTCACTGAGCCTGTCTGTGTCCTTTTGCAGATTTTGTGTGTCCTCCTCACACATTGCCTGTAGAGGGAGCTCTGGGAGTGTTTGATGGGACAGTGTAGAGGGAGCTTTACTCTGTATCTAACCCCCTGTACCTGCCCTGGGAGTGTTTGATGGGACAGTGTAGAGGGAGCTTTACTCTGTATCTAACCCCCTGTACCTGCCCTGGGAGTGTTTGATGGGACAGTGTAGAGGGAGCTTTACTCTGTATCTAACCCCCTGTACCTGCCCTGGGAGTGTTTGATGGGACAGTGTAGAGGGAGCTTTACTCTGTATCTAACCCCCTGTACCTGCCCTAGGAGTGTTTGATGGGACAGTGTAGAGGGAGCTTTACTCTGTATCTAACCCCCTGTACCTGCCCTGGGAGTGTTTGATGGGACAGTGTAGAGGGAGCTTTACTCTGTATCTAACCCCGTGCTGTACCTGCCCTGGGAGTGTTTGATGGGACAGTGTAGAGGGAGCTTTACTCTGTATCTAACCCCGTGCTGTACCTGCCCTGGGAGTGTTTGATGGGACAGTGTCGAGGGAGCTTTACTCTGTATCTAACCCCCTGTACCTGCCCTAGGAGTGTTTGATGGGACAGTGTAGATGGAGCTTTACTCTGTATCGAACCCCCTGTACCTGCCCTGGGAGTGTTTGATGGGACAGTGCAGAGGGAGCTTTACTCTGTATCTAACCCCCTGTACCTGCCCTGGGAGTGTTTGATGGGACAGTGTAGAGGGAGCTTTACTCTGTATCGAACCCCCTGTACCTGCCCTGGGAGTGTTTGATGGGACTGTGTAGAGGGAGCTTTACTCTGTATCGAACCCCCTGTACCTGCCCTGGGAGTGTTTGATGGGACAGTGCAGAGGGAGCTTTACTCTGTATCTAACCCCCTGTACCTGCCGGGGGAGTGTTTGATGGGACAGTGTAGAGGGAGCTTTACTCTGTATCTAACCCCCTGTACCTGCCCTGGGAGTGTTTGATGGGACAGTGTAGAGGGAGCTTTACTCTGTATCTAACCCCGTGCTGTACCTGCCCTGGGAGTGTTTGATGGGACAGTGTAGAGGGAGCTTTACTCTGTATCTAACCCCCTGTACCTGCCCTAGGAGTGTTTGATGGGACAGTGTAGAGGGAGCTTTACTCTGTATCTAACCCCGTGCTGTACCTGCCCTGGGAGTGTTTGATGGGACAGTGTAGAGGGAGCTTTACTCTGTATCTAACCCCGTGCTGTACCTGCCCTGGGAGTGTTTGATGGGACAGTGTCGAGGGAGCTTTACTCTGTATCTAACCCCCTGTACCTGCCCTGGGAGTGTTTGATGGGACAGTGTCGAGGGAGATTTACTCTGTATCTAACCCCCTGTACCTGCCCTGGGAGTGTTTGATGGGACAGTGTAGAGGGAGCTTTACTCTGTATCTAACCCCGTGCTGTACCTGCCCTGGGAGTGTTTGATGGGACAGTGTAGAGGGAGCTTTACTCTGTATCTAACCCCCTGTACCTGCCCTGGGAGTGTTTAATGGGACAGTGTCGAGGGAGCTTTACTCTGTATCTAACCCCCTGTACCTGCCCTGGGAGTGTTTGATGGGACAGTGTAGAGGGAGCTTTACTCTGTATCTAACCCCGTGCTGTACCTGCCCTGGGAGTGTTTGATGGGACAGTGTAGAGGGAGCTTTACTCTGTATCTAACCCCTTGTACCTGCCCTAGGAGTGTTTGATGGGACAGTGTAGATGGAGCTTTACTCTGTATCTAACCCCGTGCTGTACCTGCCCTGGGAGTGTTTGATGGGACAGTGTAGAGGGAGCTTTACTCTGTATCTAACCCCGTGCTGTACCTGCCCTGGGAGTGTTTGATGGGACAGTGTAGAGGGAGCTTTACTCTGTATCTAACCCCGTGCTGTACCTGCCCTGGGAGTGTTTGATGGGACAGTGTAGAGGGAGCTTTACTCTGTATCTAACCCCGTGCTGTACCTGCCCTGGGAGTGTTTGATGGGACAGTGTCGAGGGAGCTTTACTCTGTATCTAACCCCCTGTACCTGCCCTGGGAGTGTTTGATGGGACAGTGTCGAGGGAGCTTTACTCTGTATCTAACCCCCTGGACCTGCCCTGGGAGTGTTTGATGGGCCAGTGTAGAGGGAGCTTTACTCTGTATCTAACCCCCTGTACCTGCCCTGGGAGTGTTTGATGGGACAGTGTCGAGGGAGCTTTACTCTGTATCTGACCCCCTGGACCTGCCCTGGGAGTGTTTGATGGGCCAGTGTAGAGGGAGCTTTACTCTGTATCTAACCCCCTGTACCTGCCCCGGGAGTGTTTGATGGGACAGTGTAGAGGGAGCTTTACTCTGTATCTAACCCCCTGTACCTGCCCTGGGAGTGTTTGATGGGACAGTGTAGAGGGAGCTTTACTCTGTATCTAACCCCCTATACCTGCCCTGGGAGTGTTTGATGGGACAGTGTAGAGGGAGCTTTACTCTGTATCTAACCCCCTGTACCTGCCCTGGGAGTGTTTGATGGGACAGTGTAGAGGGAGCTTTACTCTGTATCTAACCCCCTGTACCTGCCCTAGGAGTGTTTGATGGGACAGTGTAGAGGGAGCTTTACTCTGTATCTAACCCCGTGCTGTACCTGCCCTGGGAGTGTTTGATGGGACAGTGTAGAGGGAGCTTTACTCTGTATCTAACCCCGTGCTGTACCTGCCCTGGGAGTGTTTGATGGGACAGTGTCGAGGGAGCTTTACTCTGTATCTAACCCCCTGTACCTGCCCTGGGAGTGTTTGATGGGACAGTGTCGAGGGAGATTTACTCTGTATCTAACCCCCTGTACCTGCCCTGGGAGTGTTTGATGGGACAGTGTAGAGGGAGCTTTACTCTGTATCTAACCCCGTGCTGTACCTGCCCTGGGAGTGTTTGATGGGACAGTGTAGAGGGAGCTTTACTCTGTATCTAACCCCCTGTACCTGCCCTGGGAGTGTTTGATGGGACAGTGTCGAGGGAGCTTTACTCTGTATCTAACCCCCTGTACCTGCCCTGGGAGTGTTTGATGGGACAGTGTAGAGGGAGCTTTACTCTGTATCTAACCCCCTGTACCTGCCCTGGGAGTGTTTGATGGGACAGTGTCGAGGGAGCTTTACTCTGTATCTAACCCCCTGTACCTGCCCTGGGAGTGTTTGATGGGACAGTGTAGAGGGAGCTTTACTCTGTATCGAACCCCCTGTACCTGCCCTGGGAGTGTTTGATGGGACAGTGTCGAGGGAGCTTTACTCTGTATCTAACCCCCTGTACCTGCCCTGGGAGTGTTTGATGGGACAGTGTAGAGGGAGCTTTACTCTGTATCTAACCCCGTGCTGTACCTGCCCTGGGAGTGTTTGATGGGACAGTGTAGAGGGAGCTTTACTCTGTATCTAACCCCCTGTACCTGCCCTAGGAGTGTTTGATGGGACAGTGTAGATGGAGCTTTACTCTGTATCTAACTCCGTGCTGTACCTGCCCTGGGAGTGTTTGATGGGACAGTGTAGAGGGAGCTTTACTCTGTATCTAACCCCGTGCTGTACCTGCCCTGGGAGTGTTTGATGGGACAGTGTAGAGGGAGCTTTACTCTGTATCTAACCCCGTGCTGTACCTGCCCTGGGAGTGTTTGATGGGACAGTGTAGAGGGAGCTTTACTCTGTATCTAACCCCGTGCTGTACCTGCCCTGGGAGTGTTTGATGGGACAGTGTAGAGGGAGCTTTACTCTGTATCTAACCCCCTGTACCTGCCCTGGGAGTGTTTGATGGGACAGTGTCGAGGGAGCTTTACTCTGTATCTAACCCCCTGGACCTGCCCTGGGAGTGTTTGATGGGACAGTGTCGAGGGAGCTTTACTCTGTATCTAACCCCCTGGACCTGCCCTGGGAGTGTTTGATGGGCCAGTGTAGAGGGAGCTTTACTCTGTATCTAACCCCCTGTACCTGCCCTGGGAGTGTTTGATGGAACAGTGTCGAGGGAGCTTTACTCTGTATCTAACCCCCTGGACCTGCCCTGGGAGTGTTTGATGGGACAGTGTAGAGGGAGCTTTACTCTGTATCTAACCCCGTGTACCTGCCCCGGGAGTGTTTGATGGGACAGTGTAGAGGGAGCTTTACTCTGTATCTAACCCCCTGTACCTGCCCTGGGAGTGTTTGATGGGACAGTGTAGAGTGAGCTTTACTCTGTATCTAACCCCCTATACCTGCCCTGGGAGTGTTTGATGGGACAGTGTAGAGGGAGCTTTACTCTGTATCTAACCCCCTGTACCTGCCCTGGGAGTGTTTGATGGGACAGTGTAGAGGGAGCTTTACTCTGTATCTAACCCCCTGTACCTGCCCTAGGAGTGTTTGATGGGACAGTGTAGAGGGAGCTTTACTCTGTATCTAACCCCGTGCTGTACCTGCCCTGGGAGTGTTTGATGGGACAGTGTAGAGGGAGCTTTACTCTGTATCTAACCCCGTGCTGTACCTGCCCTGGGAGTGTTTGATGGGACAGTGTCGAGGGAGCTTTACTCTGTATCTAACCCCCTGTACCTGCCCTGGGAGTGTTTGATGGGACAGTGTCGAGGGAGATTTACTCTGTATCTAACCCCCTGTACCTGCCCTGGGAGTGTTTGATGGGACAGTGTAGAGGGAGCTTTACTCTGTATCTAACCCCGTGCTGTACCTGCCCTGGGAGTGTTTGATGGGACAGTGTAGAGGGAGCTTTACTCTGTATCTAACCCCCTGTACCTGCCCTGGGAGTGTTTGATGGGACAGTGTCGAGGGAGCTTTACTCTGTATCTAACCCCCTGTACCTGCCCTGGGAGTGTTTGATGGGACAGTGTAGAGGGAGCTTTACTCTGTATCTAACCCCCTGTACCTGCCCTGGGAGTGTTTGATGGGACAGTGTCGAGGGAGCTTTACTCTGTATCTAACCCCCTGTACCTGCCCTGGGAGTGTTTGATGGGACAGTGTAGAGGGAGCTTTACTCTGTATCTAACCCCGTGCTGTACCTGCCCTGGGAGTGTTTGATGGGACAGTGTAGAGGGAGCTTTACTCTGTATCTAACCCCCTGTACCTGCCCTGGGAGTGTTTGATGGGACAGTGTAGAGGGAGCTTTACTCTGTATCTAACCCCGTGCTGTACCTGCCCTGGGAGTGTTTGATGGGACAGTGTAGAGGGAGCTTTACTCTGTATCTAACCCCCTGTACCTGCCCTAGGAGTGTTTGATGGGACAGTGTAGATGGAGCTTTACTCTGTATCTAACCCCGTGCTGTACCTGCCCTGGGAGTGTTTGATGGGACAGTGTAGAGAGAGCTTTACTCTGTATCTAACCCCGTGCTGTACCTGCCCTGGGAGTGTTTGATGGGACAGTGTAGAGGGAGCTTTACTCTGTATCTACCCCCGTGCTGTACCTGCCCTGGGAGTGTTTGATGGGACAGTGTCGAGGGAGCTTTACTCTGTATCTAACCCCCTGTACCTGCCCTGGGAGTGTTTGATGGGACAGTGTCGAGGGAGCTTTACTCTGTATCTAACCCCCTGGACCTGCCCTGGGAGTGTTTGATGGGCCAGTGTCGAGGGAGCTTTACTCTGTATCTAACCCCCTGTACCTGCCCTGGGAGTGTTTGATGGGACAGTGTAGAGGGAGCTTTACTCTGTATCTAACCCCCTGTACCTGCCCCGGGAGTGTTTGATGGGACAGTGTAGAGGGAGCTTTACTCTGTATCTAACCCCCTGTACCTGCCCTGGGAGTGTTTGATGGGACAGTGTCGAGGGAGCTTTACTCTGTATCTAACCCCCTGTACCTGCCCTGGGAGTGTTTGATGGGACAGTGTAGAGGGAGCTTTACTCTGTATCTAACCCCCTGTACCTGCCCTGGGAGTATTTGATGGGACAGTGGAGAGGGAGCTTTACTCTGTATCTAACCCCGTGCTGTACCTGCCCTGGGAGTGTTTGATGGGACAGTGGAGAGGGAGCTTTACTCTGTATCTAACCCCCTGTACCTGCCCTGGGAGTGTTTGATGGGACAGTGGAGAGGGAGCTTTACTCTGTATCTAACCCCGTGCTGTACCTGCCCTGGGAGTGTTTGATGGGACAGTGGAGAGGGAGCTTTACTCTGTATCTAACCCCGTGCTCTACCTGTCCCTAGAAAGGGCAGGTGGGGTATTAGTTTTGCAACGGAAACGCGGCAGGCAAGACTCATTTTGCCTTTTGCCCCCAGATCAGAGTTCCGACATTTTGTCGTCGGACGGAAGTGTGGACTCGCCATTGATGACGGACGCGAGTTTGTCTCCGCGCCCGTCTTCCGACACGGGTCTGAAGTCACTGTTCAAGTGGGCCAGGACACCGGCAATGCCGGAGTGGGAAGCGGAGACCCCCGGGGCGACGGAGAGGGAGCCTGGGACGCCGGGAACGCCCAGGGAGGACAAGGCTCCTGACTCACCGCTGGCCCGATCGCCCAAGGGCCCGGCATCACCGTCACCAGTGAAGCAGAGGCGGGCTCCGGTTACTGCGCTGGAGCAGGGCCCAGTGTCTCCGGCAAAACCAGACAGGACCAAGGGGCCACCGCCGCTGAGGGATAAACCGGCGGTGCAGGAGCCAGGGCGACCGACGGCTACCGACATGACCTTGGACCGGCCGGAGCTGAAAGTCAAGCCGCCAGAGACTGCCGGGCCGGCGGTGGTGGTGATGAGGGAGAAGAAGCCAGGACTCAGAGCGTCGGAATCAATCAGAGAGAAGACCAAGTCTCTGATGGCCCAGAACCTCAAGGTGAGAAATGGCACGGGGGAATGGGGGGGGATGCAGATTGTGTACAATGGGAGTCAATGGGAAGGGGTCTGGGTCCATTGGGATTGTGTACATTGGGAGTGAATGGGAAGGGGTCTTGTTCCATTGGGATTGTGTACAGTGGGAGTGAATGGGAAGGGGTCTGGGTCCATTGGGATTGTGTACAGTGGGAGTGAATGGGAAGGGGTCTGGGTCCATTGGGATTGTGTACAGTGGGAGTGAATGGGAAGGGGTCTGGGTCCATTGGGATTGTGCACACTGTGAGTGAATGGGAAGGGGTCTGGGTCCATTGGGATTGTGTACAGTGGGAGTGAATGGGAAGGGGTCTGGGTCCATTGGGATTGTGTACAGTGGGAGTGAATGGGAAGGGGTCTGGGTCCATTGGGATTGTGTACAGTGGGAGTGAATGGGAAGGGGTCTGGGTCCATTGGGATTGTGTACAGTGGGAGTGAATGGGAAGGGGTCTGGGTCCATTGGGATTGTGCACACTGTGAGTGAATGGGAAGGGGTCTGGGTCCATTGGGATTGTGTACACTGGGAGTGAATGGGAAGGGGTCTGGGTCCATTGGGATTGTGCACCGTGGGAGTGAATGGGAAGGGGTCTGGGTCCATTGGGATTGTGCACACTGTGAGTGAATGGGAAGGGGTTTGGGTCCATTGGGATTGTGTACAGTGGGAGTGAATGGGAAGGGGTCTGGGTCCATTGGGATTCTGCACCATGGGAGTGAATGGGAAGGGGTTTGGGTCCATTGGGATTGTGTACAGTGGGAGTGAATGGGAAGGGGTCTGGGTCCATTGGGATTGTGTACAGTGGGAGTGAATGGGAAGGGGCTTGGGTCCATTGGGATTGTGTAGAACAGGAGTGGATGGGTTCTTTTTGATTCTGACCAGTGGGATTGAATGATATGTGTCTGCGTCACCGTTAAGTTGCATGTCCATCTCAAAGCTTTCTGTCTGTTACAGCTCGGCTTTCCAGGCATGAAGCCCGCACTGTTTCGTCCAATGCCCCAGGTCGCAGAGCCCGGCTTCAGGTAACCCGCGCAAGGGCTTTACAACATCAGAAATAGGCCATTCGGCCCCTCGAGCCTGCTCCGCCATTTAATACGACCATGGGCTGATCCGATCATGGACTCAGCTCCACTTCCCCGCCCGCTCCCCATAACCCTTCACTCCCTTATCGCCCAAAAATCTGTCTATCTCCACCTTAAATATATTCAATGTCCCAGCCTCCACAGCTCTCTGGGGCAGAGAATTCCACAGATTTACAACCCTCTGAGAGAAGAAATTCCTCCTCATCTCAGTTTTAAATGGGCGGCCCCTTATTCTAAGACCATGCCCCCTAGTTCTAGTCTCCCCCCCCATCAGTGGGAACATCCTCTCTGCATCCACCTTGTCGAGCCCCCTCATAATGTGATACGTTTCCATAAGGTCACCTCTCATTCTTCTGAACTCCAATGAGTAGAGGCCCAACCTCCTCAACCTTTCCTCATAAGTCAACCCCCTCATCCCCGGAATCAACCGAGTGAACCTTCTCTGAACTGCCTCCAAAGCAAGTATATCCTTTCGTAAATACAGAGAGCAAAACTGCACGCAGTACTCCAGGTGTGGCCTCACCAATACCCTGTATAACTGGAGCAAGACTTCCCTGCTTTTATACTCCATCCCCTTTGCAATAAAGGCTCAGATACCATTGGCCCTTCCTGATCACTTGCTGTACCTGCATACTAACCTTTTGTGTTTCATGTACAAGTAACCCCCAGGTCCCGCTGTACTGCGGCACTTTGTAATCTTTCTCCATTTAAATAATAACTTGCTCTTTGATTTTTTTTCTGCCCAAGTGCCTGACCTCACACTTTCCCACATTATACTCCATCTGACAAATGTTCACCCACTCACTGAGCCGGTCTGTGTCCTTTTGCAGATTTTTTGTGACCTCCTCACACATTGCTTTTCCTCCCATCTTTGTATCATCAACAAACTTGGCTCCGTTACACTCAGTCCCTTCTTCCAGGTGGTTAATATAGATTGTAAATAGCTGGGGCCCCAGCACTGATCCCTGCGGCACCCCACTAGTTACTGGTTACCAACCCGAGAATGACCCATTTATCCCGACTCTCTGTTCTCTGTTAGTTCGCCAATCCTCTATCCAGGTCAATATATTTATGTCTCGGTCTCAAATTTATCTGTATTGTCTGTAACACTGCAGTGAAATAGCTTGGAAGGTTTCACTACGTTATCACAGACAGACCCTCGGAATCGAGGAAGGCTTGCTCCCACTCTAAACGTGAGTCCTTCGGTGGCTGAACAGCCCAATACAGGAGCCACAGTCCCTGTCACAGGTGGGACAGACAGACGTTGAGGGAAGGGGAGGGTGGGACAGGTTTGCCGCACGCTCCTTCCGCTGCCTGCGCTTGGTCTCTGCACGCTCTCGGCGACGAGACTCGAGGTGCTCAGCGCCCCCTCCCGGATGCACTCCCTCCACTTGGGGCGGGACTGGTCTTTGGGCCCAGGGACTCCCAGGTGTCGGTGGGGGATGTTGCACTTTATATCAGGGAGGGCTTTGAGGGTGGTCCCTTGTAATGTTCCCTCTGCCCCACCTTTGGCCCGTTTGCCCGTGAAGGAGTTCCGAGTAGAGCGCTCGCTTTGGGGAGTCTCGTGTCTGGGGGGGGGGACATGCGGACAATGTGGCCCTGCCCAGCGGAGCTGGTCGAGTGTGGTCAGTGCTTCGATGCTGGGGATGTTGGGCCTGGTCGAGGACGCTAACGTTGGTGCGTCTGTCCTCCCGGGGGATTTGCAGGATCTCGCGGAGACAGCGTTGGTGGTATTTCTACGTATTAGGTGCTATATAACTGCAAGTTATTAGTGTTAGTATTAAGTTGTTGTTGTTGATTTAAGTCTTTTTATCTTGTCACTAAGCTGTAACCAGACGCACTAACTATCTCAATATTATCTCCGAGTCAGTGAGGAGCAGGTCACCAGTTCGGTTGAAAGACTATCAGATGTGCCAAAAGTCACGATGCCAGAATCTCCTGGGCAGGTATCATCGACTATTATCCTCGACAATTCGCAGATGTTTAACAGGCCAATCGTACTCCCGGGTTATGGGACGTAAGAACATAAGGAATAGGAGCAGGAGCCGGCCATTCGGCCCCTCGAGCCTGCTCCGCCATTTAATATCACGGCCGATCCGATCATGGACACAGCTCCACTTCCCCGCCCGCTCTATTGTCATGGAATAGAGTCATAGTAGTTTATGGCACAGCAGGAGGGGACCATTCCGGCCCATCGTGTCCGCTCTGGCCGACCAAGACCTCTCCCGGCCTAATCCCACGTTCCCGCTCTCGCTCCCTCGCCCTGTAGCATGCGGCACTTCAAGGTGCACTGCCTACTGTGCTGAGGCTTTCTGCCTCTCGAAACATAGAAACATAGACAATAGGTGCAGGAGCCGGCCATTCGGCCCTTCGAGCCTGCACCGCCATTCAATAAGATCATGGCTGATCATTCCCTCAGTACCCCTTTCCTGCTTTCTCTCCATACCCCTTGATCCCTTTAGCCGTAAGGGCCCACATCTAACTCCCTCTTGAATATATCCAATGAACTGCCCTCAACAACTCTCTGCGGCCTGGAATTCCACAGGTTCACCACTCTCTGAGTGAAGAAGTTTCTCCTCATCTCGGTCCTAAATGGCTTACCCCTTATCCTTAGACTGTGACCCCTGGTTCTGGACTTCCCCAACATCGGGAACATTCTTCCTGCATCTAACCTGTCCCATCCCGTCAGAATTTTAAACGTTTCTATGAGGTCCCCCTCTCATTCTTCTAAACTCCAGTGAATACAGGCCCAGTCGATCCAGTCTCTCCTCATATGTCAGTCCCGCCATCCCGGGAATCAGTCTGGTGAACCTTCGCTGCACTCCCTCAATAGCAAGAACGTCCTTCCTCAGATTAGGAGACCAAAACTGTACACAATACTCCAGGTGAGGCCTCACCAATGCCCTGTACAACTGTAGCAACACCTCCCTGCCCCTATACTCAAATCCCCTCGCTATGAAGGCCAACATACCATTTGCTTTCTTCACCGCCTGCTGTACCTGCATGACCAACCTTCAATGACTGATGTACCATGACACCCAGGTCTCGTTGCACCTCCCCCTTTTCCTAATCTGTCACCATTCAGATAATAGTCTGTCTCTCTGTTTTTACCCCCAAAGTGGATAACCTCACATTTATCCACATTATACTTCATCTGCCATGCATTTGCCCACTCACCTAACCTGTCCAAGTCACCTTGCAGCCTCTCAGCATCCTCCTCGCAGCTCACACCGCCACCCAACTTAGTGTCATCTGTAAACTTGGAGATATTACACTCAATTCCTTCGTCTAAATCATTAATGTATATTGTAAATAGCTGACAGATCGGAAAAGCCGGGTTTCAGCACACGGCTCGTTGTGTGGTGGAAAACAACATTTCCGATGCCTTCCTGGATCTGCAGCATCTCCGTACGTACCTAGGGAGGCTGGGATTTCAGGGTCATTGACGTAGATGAAGGGACCGAGTGTAACGTAGCCAAGTTTGCTGGTGACACAAAGATGGGGCGGAGAGCAAGTTGTGAGGAGGACGCAAAAAAATCTGCAAAGGGATAGAGACAGGCTCAGTGAGCGGGCAAACACGTCCACATTACAGCCTCGGTCCAAACGTGGACACAGGAGCTGAATTCCTGAGGTGAGGGGAGAGGGACTGCCCTCGACATCAAGGCAGCATTTGACCGAGTGGGGCATCAAGGAGCCCCAGTAAAACTGGTCAATGGGAATCAGGGGGGAAAAACTCCCCACTGGCTGGAGTCATACCCAGCACAAAGGGAGATGGTTGTGGTCATTGGAGGTCGATCATCGCTGCAGGAGTTCCTCAGGGCAGTGTCCTCGGTCCAACCATCTTCAGTTGCTTCATCAATGACCTTCCCTCCGTCATAAGGTCAGAAGTGGGGATGTTCACAGATGTACAGGGCCTTGGTGAGGCCACACCTGGAGTATTGTGTACAGTTTTGGTCTCCTAATCTGAGGAAGGACATTCTTGCTATTGAGGGAGTGCAGCGAAGGTTCACCAGACTGATTCCCGGGATGGCGGGACTGACATATGAGGAGAGACTGGATCGACTGGGCCTGTATTCACTGGAATTTAGAAGGATGAGAGGGGATCTCATAGAAACATATAAAATTCTGACGGGATTGGACAGGTTAGATGCAGGAAGAATGTTCCTGATGTTGGGGAAGTCCAGAACCAGGGGACACAGTCTAAGGATAAGGGGTAAGCCATTTAGGACCGAGATGAGGAGAAACTTCTTCATTCAGAGAGTTGTGAACCTGTGGAATTCCCTGCCTCAGAGAGTTGTTGGGGCCAGTTCATTGGATATATTCAAGAGGGAGTTCGATATGGCCCTTACGGCTAAAGGGATCAAGGGGTATGGAGAGAAAGCAGGAAAGGGGTACTGAGGGAATGATCAGCCATGAACTCATTGAATGGCAGTGCAGGCTCGAAGGGCTGAATGGCCTACTCCTGCACCTATTGTCTATGTTTCTATGACTGCACAGTGTTCAGTTCCATTCACAACTCCTCAGATAATGGAGCAGTCCGTGCCCGCATACAGCAAGACCTGGGCGATGTTCGGGCTTGGGCAGATAAGTGGCAAGGAACATTCACGCCACACAAGTGCCAGGAAATGGCCATCTCCCACAAGCGAGAGTCCAACCACGGCCCCATGACATTCAACGGCATTCCCATGGCCGAACCGCCCCATCATCAACATCCTGGGGGGTCACCATTGAGCAGAAACTGAACTGGACCAGCCACATAAATACTGTGTGTACAAGAGCGGGTCAGAGGCTGGGTGTTCTGTGACCAGTGTCTCACCTCCTGACTCCCCCAAAGCCTCTCCACCATCGACAAGACACCAGTCAGGAGTGTGATGGAACACTCCCCACTTGCCTGGATGAGTTGCAGCTCCAACAAACACTCGAGAAGCTCGACACCATCCAGGACAAAGCAGTCCCGCTCGATGGGCCACGTTACCCACCATCTCATAGAAACATAGACAATAGGTGCAGGAGTCGGCCATTCGGCCCTTCGAGCCTGCTCCGCCATTCAATAAGATCATGGCTGATCATTCCCTCAGTACCCCGTTCCTGCTTTCTCTCCATACCCCTCGATCCCTTTAGCCGTAAGGGTCACATCTAACTCCCTTTTGAATATATTCAATGAACTGGTCTCAACAACTCTCTGCGGCAGGGAATTCCACAGGTTCACCACTCTCTGGGTGAAGAAGTTTCTCCTCATCTCGGTCCTAAATGGCTTACCCCTTATCCTTAGACTGTGTCCCCTGGTTCTGGACTTCCCCAACATCGGGAACATTCTTCCTGCATCTAACCTGTCCAGTCCCGTCAGAATTTTAAACGTTTCTATGAGGTCCCCTCTCATCCTTCTAAACTACAGCGAACACTCACTCCCTCCACCACCTCCAACACTCACTCCCTCCACCACCTCCAACACTCACTCCCTCCACCACCTCCAACACTCACTCCCTCCACCACCTCCAACACTCACTCCCCCCACCACCTCCAACACTCACTCCCTCCACCACCTCCAACACTCACTCCCTCCACCACCTCCAACACTCACTCCCTCCACCACCTCCAACACTCACTCCCTCCACCACCTCCAACACTCACTCCGGCGCCCCCTGGCTGCAGTGTGCACCGTCCACAAGATGCACCGCGGCAACTCACCAAGGCTTCTTCACCAGCACCTCCCAAACCCGCGACCTCTACCGCCCAGAAGGTCAAGGGCAGCAGGTCCATGGGAACACCACCCCCTCCACGTTCCCCTCCCAGTCACACACCATCCCTCGACTTGGGAAATATATCGGCCGTTCCTTCATCGTCTCCGGGTCACAATCCTGGAACTCCCTCCCTCACAGCAACCTTCACCACACGGGACTGCAGCGGTTCAAGAAGGAGGCTCACCACCCTCACCTTCTCAAGGGGCGACGAGGAACGGGCGATAAACGCTGGGCCGGGCCAGCGACGCCCACATCCCGGGAATGAGTTCAGACTGAATCAATATTTGCTGAATTTAGTCGAGCTGATGCCACTGCACCTGAATATAACTTGTTTTGCTTTTATCCCTTTCCTTAGGCCCTAATGCCATTGCTGGATAGCTCATTGGTGAAAGATAGGGTTAACCTCGGCAAAAGATCGCTGGCAATACGGAGGCCTCGCACGAAACCCAGTAAAAGGCCACAGGTCTCTGAAGCCGATTTCTGGCGAGGTACAGAATGGGACAGACTGTGATACAACTTCCCCTGACACCATCCCAGGGCAGGTACAGGGGGTTAGATACAGAGTAAAGCTCCCTCTACACTGTCGCATCAAACACTCCCAGGGCAGGTACAGGGGGTTAGATACAGAGTAAAGCTCCCTCTACACTGTCCCATCAAACACTCCCAGGGCAGGTACAGGGGGTTAGATACAGAGTAAAGCTCCCTCGACACTGTCCCATCACACACTCTCAGGGCAGGTACAGGGGGTTAGATACAGAGTAAAGCTCCCTCTACACTGTCCCATCAAACACTCCCAGGGCAGGTACAGGGGGTTAGATACAGTGTAAAGCTCCCTCTACACTGTCCCATCAAACACTCCCAGGGCAGGTACAGGGGGTTAGATACAGAGTAAAGCTCCCTCTACACTGTCCCATCAACACTCCCAGGGCAGGTACAGGGGGTTAGATACAGAGTAAAGCTCCCTCGACACTGTCCCATCACACACTCCCAGGGCAGGTACAGGGGGTTAGATACAGAGTAAAGCTCCCTCTACACTGTCCCATCAAACACTCCCAGGGCAGGTACAGGGGGTTAGATACAGAGTAAAGCTCCCTCTACACTGTCCCATCAAACACTCCCATGGCAGGTACAGGGGGTTAGATACAGAGTAAAGCTCCCTCTACACTGTCCCATCAAACACTCCCAGGGCAGGTACAGGGGGTTAGATACAGAGTAAAGCTCCCTCTACACTGTCCCATCAAACACTCCCATGGCAGGTACAGGGGGTTAGATACAGAGTAAAGCTTCCTCTACACTGTCCCATCAAACACTCCCAGGGCAGGTACAGGGGGTTAGATACAGAGTAAAGCTTCCTCTACACTGTCCCATCAAACACTCCCAGGGCAGGCAGCGTGTTTGGACTGTACAAACCCTTTTCACGTGCCGTTTCTGCCCCCGGGCCGGTGTCAGTACCCGGGACGGTGCAGTAATTGCTGGACAGCGTCTGTACTTACGGTGATGTCCGGTGTCTCTCTGTTAACTTACAATTGTGTTTGTGTTCACTCGGTTTTTAATTTGGACTGAAGATGTGAAATGTGGTGTATCAATAAACTTCAAACCCTCCTACACGTTCGCTGTTCCACGACACCCATGCAACCATCGAGGGGTGGATGCTCTCGAAATGCGATGTCGCTCGGGCTCTCACGGTGCGGGGGACACCAGGGGTACAAAGGCGAGGGCCCTGAATGCTCAAACCTTTGTAATATGCCCCTAAACTGGAGTATTGTGTCCAATTCTGGCCCTGGCATTTCCGGACTGATGTCAAGGCATTGGAGAGTGTGCAGAGGTTATTTGCTCGAGTGGTGCCAGAGAGGACTTCAATGACGTGACGAGACTGGAAAAGCTGGGCTTGTTCTCCTTATTAAAGCCCACGGTATTGGGGGTAATGTACTGACGGGGATCGAGAACTGGTTGGCAGACAGGAAGCAGAGAGTCGGGATAAACGGGTCCTTTTCAGAATGGCAGGCAGTGACTAGTGGAGTGCCGCAGGGCTCAGTGCTGGGACCCCAGCTATTTACAATATACATCAATGATTTAGACAAAGAAATTGAGTGTAATATCTCCAAATTTACAGATGACACTAAGCTGGGTGGCGGTGTGAGCTGTGAGGAGGATGCTAAGAGGCTGCAGGGTGACTTGGATAGGTTAGGTGAGCGGGCAAATGCATGGCAGATGCAATATAATGTGGATAAGTGTGAGGTTATCCACTTTGGGGGCAAAAACAGGAAGGCAGAATATTATCTGAATGGCGGCAGATTAGGAAAAGGGGAGGTGCAACGAGACCTGGGTGTCATGGTACATCAGTCATTGAAGGTTGGCATGCAGGTACAGCAGGCGGTGAAGAAGGCAAATGGTATGTTGGCCTTCATAGCTAGGGGATATGAGTTTAGGAGCAGGGAAGTCTTACTGCAGTTGTACAGGGCCTTGGTGAGGCCTCACCTGGAATATTGTGTTCAGTTTTGGTCTCCTAATCTGAGGAAGGACGTTCTTGCTATTGAGGGAGTGCAGCGAAGGTTCACCAGACTGATTCCCGGGATGGCAGGACTGACATATGAGGAGAGACTGGATCAACTGGGCCTTTATACACTGGAGTTTAGAAGGATGAGAGGGGATCTCATAGAAACATATAAAATTCTGACGGGACGGGACAGGTTAGATGCGGGAAGAATGTTCCCGATGTTGGGGAAGTCCAGAACCAGGGGTCACAGTCTAAGGATAAGGGGTAAACCATTTAGGACTGAGATGAGGAGAAACTTCTTCACCCAGAGAATTGTGAACTTGTGGAATTCTCTACCACAGAAAGTTGTTGAGGCCAGTTCATTGGATATATTCAAGAGGGAGTTAGATGTGGCCCTTATGGCTAAAGGGATCGAGGGGTATGGAGAGAAAGCAGGAAAGGGGTACTGAGGGAATGATCAGCCATGATCTTATTGAATGGTGGTGCAGGCTCGAAGGGCCGAATGGCCTACTCCTGCACCTATTGTCTATGTTTCTATGTTTCCTCAGAGCAGAAAAGGTTAAGGGGGGAGATTGGCCAGAATGGTGCCATGGATGAGGGACATCAGTGAGGTGTTGTGTCGTGGTTGAGATGCGGAGGGGGTGAGTAGGAGTGGGGAGGGAAGGTGGGGCGTGAACAGATATCCTGATCCAGCTATAGTTGAGCTTCGATGAGATCTTCTTCCACCTCCCCTCCCAGACAGTACGGGTCTCGCTCCAACGACACTCCCTGAAGAACCAGAAGCCAGACCTGCACGCGAGGAAGAAGTTCCACCTCCACAGGAGCCAAAGACCAGGCGGCAGTACAAATTAGCGATGAAAAAGGTAGAGCCAATGTCTCAAGCAAGGGGACCTGAGCGGGAGCGATTGGGAAGGGTTTGGATCCATTGAGATTTTGTACAGTGGGGGTGAATGGGAAGGGGTTTGGGTCCATTGGGATTGTGTACAGTGGGAGTGAATGGGAAGGGGTTTGGGTCCATTGGGATTGTGTACAGTGGGGGTGAATGGGAAGGGGTTTGGGTGGATTGGGATTGTGCACAGTGGGAGTGAATGGGAAGGGGTTTGAGTCCATTGGGATTGTGTACAATGGGAGTGAATGGGAAGGGGTGTGGGTCCATGGGGATTGTGTACAGTGGGAGTGAATGGGAAGGGGTTTGGGTCCATTGGGATTGTGTGCAGTGGGAGTGAATGGGAAGGGGTTTGGGTCCTTTTGGATTGCGTGCAGTGGGAGTGAATGGGAAGGGGTTTGGGTCCATTGGGATTGTGTACAGTGGGAGTGAATGGGAAGGGGTTTGGGTCCATTGGGATTATGTAAAGTTGGAGTGAATGGGAAGGGGGTTGGGTCCATTAGGATTGTGTATAATGGGACTGAATGGGAAGGGGTTTGGATCCATTGGGATTGTGTACAGTGGGGGTGAATGGGAAGGGGTTTGGGTGGATTGGGATTGTGCACAGTGGGAGTGAATGGGAAGGGGTTTGAGTCCATTGGGATTGTGTACAATGGGAGTGAATGGGAAGGGGTGTGGGTCCAGGGGATTGTGTACAGTGGGGGTGAATGGGAAGGGGTTTGGGTCCATTGGGATTGTGTACAGTGGGAGTGAATGGGAAGGGGTTTGGGTCCATTGGGATTGTGTGCAGTGGGAGTGAATGGGAAGGGGTTTGGGTCCTTTTGGATTGCGTGCTGTGGGAGTGAATGGGAAGGGGTTTGGGTCCATTGGGATTGTGTAAAGTTGGAGTGAATAGGAAGGGGGTTGGGTCCATTAGGATTGTGTATAATGGGACTGAATGGGAAGGGGTTTGGATCGATTGGGATTGTGTACAGTGGGGGTGAATGGGAAGGGGTTTGGGTGGATTGGGATTGTGCACAGTGGGAGTGAATGGGAAGGGGTTTGAGTCCATTGGGATTGTGTATAATGGGAGTGAATGGGAAGGGTGTGCGTCCATTGGAATTGTTCAGAGTGGGAGTGAATGGGAAGGGGTTTGGGTCCATTTGGATTGCGTGCAGTGGGAGGGAATGGGAAGGGGTTTGGATCCATTGGGATTGTGTACAGTGGGAGTAAATGGGAAGGGGGTTGGGTCCATTGGGATTGTGTACAGTGGGAGTAAATGGGAAGGGGTTTGGATCCATTGGGATTGTGTACAGTGGGAGTGAATGGGAAGGGTGTGCGTCCATTGGAATTGTTCAGAGTGGGAGTGAATGGGAAGGGGTTTGGGTCCATTTGGATCGTGTACAGTGGGAGTGAATGGGAAGAGGTTTGGGTCCATTGGGATTGTGTACAGTGGGAGTGAGTGGAAAGGGGCTTGGGTCCATTGGGATTGTGCACAATGTGAGTGAATGGGAAGGGGTTTGGGTCCATTGGGATTGTGTGCAGTGAGAGTGAATGGGAAGGGGTTTGGCTCCATTAGGATTGCGTACAGTGGGAGTGAATGGGAAGGAGTATGGGTACATTGGGATTGTGTACAGTGGGAGTGAATGTGAAGTGGTTTCGATCCATTGGGATTGTGCACAGTTGGAGTGAATGGTAAGTGGTTTGGGTCAATTGGGATTGTGTACAGTGGGAGTGAATGGGAAGGGGTTTGGGTCCATTGGGATCGTGTACAGTTGGAGTGAATGGGAAGGGGTTTGGGTCCACTGGGATTATGTACAGTGGGAGTAAATGGGAAGGGGTGTGGTTCCATTGGGATTGTGCACAATGTGAGTGAATGGGAAGGGACTCGGGTCCATTGGGATTGTGTACAGTGGGAGTGAATGGGAAGTGGTTTGGGTGCATTGGGAATGTGTACAGTGGGAGTGAATGGGAAGGGGTTTGGGTCCATTGGGATTGTGTAAAGTTGGAGTGAATGGGAAGGGGGTTGGGTCCGTTAGGATTGTGTACAGTGGGAGTGAATGGGAAGCGGTTTGAGTCCATTGCGATTGTGTACAGTGGGAGTGAATGGGAAGGGGTTTGAGTCCATTGGGATTGTGTACATTGGGAGTGAATGGGAAGGGGTTTGGGTCCATCGGGACGTGCTCAGTGGGAGTGAATGGGAAGAGGTTTGGGTCCATTGGGATTGTGTATATTGGGAGTGAGTGGGAAGGGACTTGGGTCCATTGGGATTGTGCACAGTGGGAGTGAATGGGAAGTGGTTTCGATCCATTGGGATTGTGTACAGTGGGAGTGAATGGGAAGGGATTTGGGTCCATTGGGATTGTGCACAGTGGGAGTGAATGGGAAGTGGTTTGGGTCAATTGGGATTGTGTACAGTGGGAGTGAATGGGAAGGGGTTTGGGTCCACTGGGATTATGTACAGTGGGAGTAAATGGGAAGGGGTTTGAGTCCATTAGGATCGTGTACAGTGGGAGTGAATGGGAAGAGGTTTGGGTCCATTGGGATTGTGTACATTGGGAGTGAGTGGGAAGGGACTTGGGTCCATTGGGATTGTGTACAGTGGGAGTGAAGGGGATTGGGCATTGGGATTTTGTACAGTGGGAGTGAATGGGAAGGTGTGTGGTTCCATTGGGATTGTGCATAATGTGAGTGAATGGGAAGGGACTTGGGTCCATTGGGATTGTGTACTGTGGGAGTGAATGGGAAGGGGATTGGGCCATTGGGATTTTGTGCAGTGGGAGTGAATGGGAATGGGTTTGGGTGCATTGGGATTGTGTACAGTGGGAGTGAATAGGAAGGGGGTTGGGTCCATTAGGATTGTGTTCAGTGGGAGTGAATGGGAAGGGGTTTGAGTCCATTGCGATTGTGCACAGTGGGAGTGAATGGGAAGGGGTTTGAGTCCATTGGGATTGTGTACAATGGGAGTAAATGGGAAGGGGATTGGGTCCATTGGGATTGTGCACAGTGGGAGTGAATGGGAAGGGGTTTGGGTCCATGGGGACTGTGTACAGTGGGAGTGAATGGGAAGGAGTATGGGTCCATTAAGACTGTGTATGGTGGGAGTGAATGGGAAGGGGTTAAGGTCCATTGGGATTGTGCACAGTGGGAGTGAATGGGAAGGGGTTTAGGTCCATTGGGATTGTGCGCAGTCGGAGTGAATGGGAAGGGGTTTGGTTCTATTGGGATTGTGTACAGTGGGAGTGAATGGGAAGGGGTTTGGATCCATTGTGATTGTGTACAGTGGGAGTGAATGGGAAGGGGTTTGGGTCCATTGGGATTGTGCACAGTGGGAGTGAATGGGAAGAGGTTTGGATCCATTGGGATTGTGTACAGTGGGAGTGAATGGGAAGGGGTATGGGTCCATTGGGATCGTGTACAGTGGGAGTGAATGGGAAGGGGTTTGGGTCCACTGGGATTGTGTACAGTGGGAGTAAATGGGAAGGAGTTTGGGTCCATTGGGATCGTGTACAGTGGGAGTGAATGGGAAGGGGTTTGGGTCCATCGGGACGTGCTCAGTGGGAGTGAATGGGAAGAGGTTTGGGTCCATTGGGATTGTGTATATTGGGAGTGAGTGGGAAGGGACTTGGGTCCATTGGGATTGTGCACAGTGGGAGTGAATGGGAAGTGGTTTCGATCCATTGGGATTGTGTACAGTGGGAGTGAATGGGAAGGGATTTGGGTCCATTGGGATTGTGCACAGTGGGAGTGAATGGGAAGTGGTTTGGGTCAATTGGGATTGGGTACAGTGGGAGTGAATGGGAAGGGGTTTGGGTCCATTGGGAACGTGTACAGTGGGAGTGAATGGGAAGGGGTTTGGGTCCACTGGGATTATGTACAGTGGAAGTAAATGGGAAGGGGTTTGAGTCCATTAGGATCGTGTACAGTGGGAGTGAATGGGAAGAGGTTTGGGTCCATTGGGATTGTGTACATTGGGAGTGAGTGGGAAGGGACTTGGATCCATTGGGATTGTTTACAGTGGGAGTGAATGGGAAGGGGTTTGGGACCATTGGGAATGTGTACAACGGTAGTAAATGGGAAGGGGTTTGGATCCATTGGGATTGTGTACAGTGGGAGTGAGTGGGAAGGGGTTTGGGTCCATTAGGATTGTTCAGTGGGAGTGAATGGGAAGGGGTTTGGGTCCATCGGGATTGTGTACAGTGGGAGTGAGTGGGAAGGGGTTTGGATCCATTGGGATTGTGTACAGTGGGTGTGAGTGGGAAGGGGTTTGGGTGCATTGGGTTAGTGTACAGTGGGAGTGAATGGGAAGGTGTTTGGGTCCATTGGGATTGTGTACAGTGAGAGTGAATGAGGTGGTGTTTGGGTCCATTGGGATTGTGTACAGTGGGAATGAATGGGAAGGGGTTTGGTTCCATTGGGATTGTGTACAGTGCGAGTGAATGGGAAGGGGTTTGGGTCCATTGGGATTGTGTACAATGGGAGTAAATGTGAAGGTGTTTGGCTCCATTGGGATTGTGTACAGTGGGAGTGAATGGGAAGAGGTTTGAGTCCATTGGGATTTTGTGCAGTGTGAGTGAATGGGAAGGGGTTTGGGTCCATCGGGATTGTGTACAGTGGGAGTGAGTGGGAAGGGGTTTGGATCCATTGGGAATGTGTACAGTGGGAGTGAATGGGAAGGGGTTTGGTTCCATTGCGATAGTGTACAGTGGGAGTGAATGGGAAGCGGTTTTAGGCCATTGGGAATGTGTACAGTGTGAGTGAATGGGAAGGAGTTTGGGTCAATGGGGATTGCGTGCAGTGGGAGAGAATGGGAAGGGGTTTGGATCCATTGGGATTGTACACGGTGGGAGTGAAAAGGAAGGGGTTTGGTCCCATTGGGATTGCGTACAGTGGGAGTGAAGTGGATTGGGTCCATTGTGATTGCGTACAGTGGGAGAGAATGGGAAGGGGTTTGCTCCATTGAGATTGTGTACAGTGCGGGTGAATGGGAAGGGGTTTGGTTCCATTGCGATAGTGTACAGTGGGAGTGAATGAGAAGGAGTTTGCTCCATTGAGATTGTGTACAGTGGAAGTGAATGGGAAGGAGTTTGCTCCATTGAGATTGTGTACAGTGGGAGTGAATGAGAAGGGGATTGATTCCATTGGGATTGTGTACAGTGGAAGTGAATGGGAAGGAGTTTGGGTCCATTGGGATTGTGTACAGTGGGAGTGAATGGGAAGGGGTCTGGGTCCATTGGGATTGTGTACAGTGGGAGTGAATGGGAAGGAGTTTTCGTCCATGGGGATTGCGTCAGTGGGAGTGAATGGGAAGGGGTTTGGGTCCAGTGGGATTGTGTCGAGTGGGAATGAATGGGAAGGGTTGTGGGTCCATTGGGATTGTGTACAGTGGGAGTGAATGGGAAGGAGTTTGGGTCCATTGGGATTGTGTACAGTGGGAGTGAATGGGAAGGAGTTTGGGTCCAGTGGGATTGTGTACAGTGGGAGTGAATGGGAAGGAGTTTGGGCCTGTTGGAATTGTGTACAGTGGGAGTGAATGGGAAGGGGTTGAGTCCATTGGGATTGCGTGATGTGGGAGAGAATGGGAAGGGGTTTGGATCCATTGGGATTGTGCACGGTGGGAGTGAATGGGAAGGGGTTCGTGTCCATTGCGATTGTGTACAGTGGGAGTGAATGGCAGAGGTTTGGGGCCATTGGGATTGTTTTCAGTGGAATGAATGGGAAGGGGTTTGGATCAATTGGGATTATGTACAGTCGGACATAATGCGAAGTGGTTTCATCCATTGCGATTGTGTACAGTGGGAGTGAATGGGAAGGGGTTTGGGTCTATTGGGATTGTGTACAGTGGGAGGGAATGGGAAGCGTTTTGGGTCAATTAGGATTGTGTCCAGTGGAAGTGAATGGGAAGGGGTTTGGATCCATTGGGATTGTGTACAGTGGGAGTGAATGGGAAGGGGTCTGGGTCCATTGGGATTGTGTACAGTGGGAGTGAATGGGAAGGAGTTTGGGTCTGTTGGGATTGTGTACAGTGGGAGTGAATGGGAAGGTGTTGGGTGCATTGGGATTGCGTAAAGTGGGAGAGAATGGGATGGGGTTTGGATCAATTGGGATTTTGTGCAGTGGGAATGAATGGGAATGGGTTTGGGTCTGTTGGGATTGTGTACAGTGGGAGTGAATGGGAAGGGGATTGTGTCCATTGGGATTGCGTGAATTGGGATAGAATGGGAACGGGTTTGGATCCATTGGGATTGTACACAGTGGGAGTGAAAAGGAAGGGGTTTGGTCCCATTGGGATTGCGTACAGTGGGAGTGAAGGGGATTGGGTCCATTGGAATTGAGTGCAGTGGGAGAGAATGGGAAGGGGTTTGGATCCATTGGGGTTGTACACGGTGGGAGTGAAAAGGAAGGGGTTTGGTCCCATTGGGATTGCGTACAGTGGGAGTGAAGGAGTTTGGGGCCATTGGGATTGTTTTCAGTGGAAGTGAATGGGAAGTATTTTGGATCCATTTGGGATTGTGTACAGTGGGAGTGAATGGGAAGGAGTTTGGGTCTGTTGGGATTGTATACAGTTGGAGTGAATGGGAAGGTGTTGGGTGCATTGGGATTGCGTAAAATGGGAGAGAATGCGATGGGGTTTGGATCAATTGGGATTTTGTGCAGTGGGAGTGAATGGGAAGGGGTTTGGGTCTGTTGGGATTGTGTGCAGTGGGAGTGAATGGGAAGGGGATTGTGTCCATTGGGATTGCGTGAAGTGGGATAGAATGGGAACGGATTTGGATCCATTGGGATTGTACACGGTGGGAGTGAAAAGGAAGGGGTTTGGTTCCATTGGGATTGCGTACAGTGGGAGTGAAGGGGATGGGGTCCATTGGAATTGCGTGCAGTGGGAGAGAATGGGAAGGGGTTTGGATCCATTGGGATTGTGTACAGTGGAAGTGAATTGGAAGGGGTTTGGGTCCATTTGGATTGTGTACAGTGGCAGTGAATGGGAAGAGGGTTGGTTCCATTGGGATTGTGTACAATGGGAGTGAATGGGAAGGAGTTCGGGTCCATGGGGATTGCGTGCAGTGGGAGTGAATGGGAAGGGAGTTGCATCCATTGGGACTGTGTACAGTGGAAGTGAATGGGAAGGGGATTGGGTCCATTGGGATTGCGTACATTGGGAGTGAATGGGAAGGGGATTGGGTCCATTGGAATTGCGTTCAGTGGGAGAGAATGGGAAGGGGTTTGGTCCATAGGGATTGTGTACAGTGGGAGTGAATGGGAAGAGGTTTGAGTCCATTGGGAATTTGTGCAGTGTGAGTGAATGGCAAGGGGTTTGGGTCTGTTGGGATTGTGTACAGTGGAAGTGAATGGGAAGGAGGTGGGTCCATTGGGATTGCGTAAGTGGGAGAGAATGGGAAGGGGTTTGGGGCCATTGGGATTGTTTTCGGTGGGAGTGAATGGGAAGGGCTTTGGATCAATTGGGATTGTGTACAGTGGGAGTAAATGGGAAGGAGTTTATGGCCATTGGGATTGTGTACAGTGGGAGGGAAGGGAAGCGGTTTGGGTCCATTGGGATTGTGTACAGTGGAAGTGAATGGGAAGGGGTTTGGGTCCAATGGGATTGTGTTCTGTGGGTATGAATGGGAAGGAGTTTTCGTCCATGGGGATTGCGTGCAGTGGGAGTGAATGGGAAGGGGTTGAGTACATTGGGAGTTTGTGCAGTGTGAGTGACTGGGAAGGGGTTTGGGTCCATTGGGATTGTGTACAGTGGGATTGAATGGGAAGGGGTTTGGGTCCACTGGGATTGTGTACAGTGGGAGTGAATGGAAGGGGTTTGGTCGATAGGGATTGTGTACAGTGGGAGTGAATGGGAAGGAGTTTGAGTCTGTTGGGATTGTGTACAGTGGGAATGAATGGGAAGGGGTTGAGTCCATTGGGAGTTTGTGCAGTGTGAGTGACTGGGAAGGGGTTTGGGTCTGTTGGACTTTTGTACAGTGGGAGTCAATGGGAAGGGGATTGGGTCCATTGGGATTGCGTGATGTGGGAGAGAATGGGAAGGGTTTTGGATCCATTGGGATTGTGCACGGTGGGAGTGAATGGGAAGGGGTTCGTGTCCATTGGGATTGCGTAGAGTGGGAGTGAATGGAAGGGGTTTGGGGCCATTGGGATTGTTTTCAGTGGGAGTGAATGGGAAGGGGTTCGTATCCATTGGGATTGTGTACAGTGGGAGGGAATGGGAAAGGTTTTGGGTCAATTGGGATTGTGTCCAGTGGAAGTAAATGGGAAGGGGTTTGGATCCATTGGGATTGTGTACAGTGGGAGTGAATGGGAATGTTGTTGGGTCCATTGGGATTGCGTAAAGGGGAGAGAATGGGATGGGGTTTGGATCAATTGGGATTTTGTGCAGTGGGAGTGAATGGGAAGGGGTTTGGGTCTGTTGGGATTGTGTACAGTGGGAGTGAATGGGAAGGGGATTGTGTCCATTGGGATTGCGTGAATTGGGATAGAATGGGAACTGGTTTAGATCCATTGGGATTGTACACGGTGGGAGTGAAAAGGAAGGGGTTTGGTCCCATTAGGATTGCGTACAGTGGGAGTGAAGTGGATTGGGTCCATTGTGATTGCGTGCAGTGGGAGAGAATGGGAAGGGGTTTGCACCATTGAGATTGTGTACAGTGTGGGTGAATGGGAAGGGGTTTGGTTCCATTGCGATAGTGTACAGTGGGAGTGAATGAGAAGGGGATTGATTCCATTGGGATTGTGTACAGTGGGAGGGAAGGGAAGCGGTTTGGGTCCATTGGGATTGTGTACAGTGGAAGTGAATGGGAAGGAGTTCGGGTCCATTGGAATTGTGTCGAGTGGGAATGAATGGGAAGGGTTGTGGGTCCATTGGGATTGTGTACAGTGGGAGTGAATGGGAAGGAGTTTGGGTCCATTGGGATTGTGTACAGTGGGAGTGAATGGGAAGGTGTTTGGATCCATTGTGATTGTACACAGTGGGAGTGAAAAGGAAGGGGTTTGGTCCCATTGGGATTGCGTACAGTGGGAGTGAAGGGGATTGGGTCCATTGGAATTGAGTGCAGTGGGAGAGAATGGGAAGGGGTTTGGATCCATTGGGGTTGTACACGGTGGGAGTGAAAAGGAAGGGGTTTGGTCCCATTGGGATTGCGTACAGTGGGAGTGAAGGGGATTGGGGCCATTGGGATTGTTTTCAGTGGAAGTGAATGGGAAGTATTTTGGATCCATTGGGATTGTGTACAGTGGGAGTGAATGGGAAGGAGTTTGGGTCTGTTGGGATTGTATACAGTGGGAGTGAATGGGAAGGTGTTGGGTGCATTGGGATTGCGTAAAATGGGAGAGAATGCGATGGGGTTTGGATCAATTGGGATTTTGTGTAGTGGGAGTGAATGGGAAGGGGTTTGGGTCTGTTGGGATTGTGTGCAGTGGGAGTGAATGGGAACGGATTTGGATCCATTGGGATTGTACACGGTGGGAGTGAAAAGGAAGGGGTTTGGTTCCATTGGGATTGCGTACAGTGGGAGTGAAGGGGATTGGGTCCATTGGAATTGCGTGCAGTGGGAGAGAATGGGAAGGGGTTTGGATCCATTGGGATTGTGTGCAGTGGAAGTGAATTGGAAGGGGTTTGGGTCCATTTGGATTGTGTACAGTGGCAGTGAATGGGAAGAGGGTTGGTTCCATTGGGATTGTGTACAATGGGAGTGAATGGGATGGAGTTCGGGTCCATGGGGATTGCGTGCAGTGGGAGTGAATGGGAAGGGAGTTGCATCCATTGGGACTGTGTACAGTGGAAGTGAATGGGAAGGGGATTGGGTCCATTGGGATTGTGTACAGTGGGAGTGAATGGGAAAGGGTTTGGTACCATTGGGATTGCGTACATTGGGAGTGAATGGGAAGGGGATTGGGTCCATTGGAATTGCATGCAGTGGGAGAGAATGGGAAGGGGTTTGGTCAATAGGGATTGTGTACAGTGGGAGTGAATGGGAAGAGGTTTGAGTCCATTGGGAATTTGTGCAGTGTGAGTGAATGGCAAGGGGTTTGGGTCTGTTGGGATTGTGTGCAGTGGAAGTGAATGGGAAGGAGGTGGGTCCATTCGGATTGCGTAAGTGGGAGAGAATGGGAAGGGGTTTGGGGCCATTGGGATTGTTTTCGGTGGGAGTGAATGGGAAGGGCTTTGGATCAATTGGGATTGTGTGCAGTGGGAGTAAATGGGAAGGAGTTTATGGCCATTGGGATTGTGTACAGTGGGAGGGAAGGGAAGCGGTTTGGGTCCATTGGGATTGTGTACAGTGGAAGTGAATGGGAAGGGGTTTGGGTCCATTGGGATTGTGTACAGTGGAAGTGAATGGGAAGGGGTTTGGGTCCAATGGGATTGTGTTCTGTGGGTATGAATGGGAAGGAGTTTTCGTCCATGGGGATTGCGTGCAGTGGGAGTGAATGGGAAGGGGTTGAGTACATTGGGAGTTTGTGCAGTGTGAGTGACTGGGAAGGGGTTTGGGTCCATTGGGATTGTGTACAGTGGGATTGAATGGGAAGGGGTTTGGGTCCACTGGGATTGTGTACAGTGGGAGTGAATGGGAAGGAGTTTGAGTCTGTTGGGATTGTGTACAGTGGGAATGAATGGGAAGGGGTTGAGTCCATTGGGACTTTGTGCAGTGTGAGTGACTGGGAAGGGGTTTGGGTCTGTTGGACTTGTGTACAGTGGGAGTCAATGGGAAGGGGATTGGGTCCATTGGGAGTTTGTGCAGTGTGAGTGACTGGGAAGGGGTTTGGGTCTGTTGGACTTGTGTACAGTGGGAGTCAATGGGAAGGGGATTGGGTCCATTGGGATTGCGTGATGTGGGAGAGAATGGGAAGGGTTTTGGATCCATTGGGATTGTGCACGGTGGGAGTGAATGGGAAGGGGTTCGTGTCCATTGGGATTGCGTAGAGTGGGAGTGAATGGAAGGGGTTTGGGGCCATTGGGATTGTTTTCAGTGGGAGTGAATGGGAAGGGGTTCGTGTCCATTGGGATTGTGTACAGTGGGAGGGAATGGGAAAGGTTTTGGGTCAATTGGGATTGTGTCCAGTGGAAGTAAATGGGAAGGGGTTTGGATCCATTGGGATTGTGTACAGTGGGAGTGAATGGGAAGGTGTTGGGTCCATTGGGATTGCGTAAAGTGGGAGAGAATGGGATGGGGTTTGGATCAATTGGGATTTTGTGCAGTGGGAGTGAATGGGAAGGGGTTTGGGTCTGTTGGGATTGTGTACAGTGGGAGTGAATGGGAAGGGGATTGTGTCCATTGGGATTGCGTGAATTGGGATAGAATGGGAACGGGTTTGGATCCATTGGGATTGTACACGGTGGGAGTGAAAAGGAAGGGGTTTGGTCCCATTGGGATTGCGTACAGTGGGAGTGAAGTGGATTGGGTCCATTGTGATTGCGTGCAGTGGGAGAGAATGGGAAGGGGTTTGGGTGCATTGGGATTGTGTACTGTGGGAGTGAATGGGAAGGGAATTGGTTCCATTGGGATTGTGTACAGTGGGAGTGAATGGGAAGGGTTTTGGATCCATTGGGATTGTGTACAGTGGGAGTGAATGGGAAGAGGTTTGAGTCCATTGGGATTGTGTACAGTGGGAGTGAATGGGAAGGGGTTGGGTCCATTGGGGTTGCGTGAAGTGGGAGAGAATGGGAAGGGGTTTGGGGCCATTGAGATTGTTTTCAGTGGGAGTGAATGGGAAGGGGTTGGGTCCATTGGGATAGCGTGAAGTGGGAGACAATAGGAAGGGGTTTGGGGCCATTGAGATTGTTTTCAGTGGGAGTGAATGGGAAGGGGTTTGGGTCTGTTGGGATTGTGTACAATGGAAGTGAATGGGAAGGGTTTGGGTCTATTGGGATAGTGTGAAGTGGGAGACAATGGGAAGGGGTTTGAGGCCATTGAGATTGATTTCAGTGGGAGTGAATGGGAAGGGGTTTGGATCATTTGGGATTATGTGCAGTCGGAGATAATGAGAAGGGGTTTGGGTCTATTGGGATTGTTTACAGTGGGAGTGAATGGGAAGAGGTTTGAGTCCATTGGGATTGTGTACAGTGCGAGTGAATGGGAAGGGGTTTGGAATCATTGGGATTGTGTACAGTGGAAGTGAATGGGAAGGGGTTTGGATCCATTGGGATTGTGTGCAGTGGGAGTGAATGGGCAGGAGTTTGGGTCAATGGGAATTGCGTGCAGTGGGAGTGAATGGGAAGGGGTTTTGTTCCATTGCGATAGTGTACAGTGGGAGTGAATGAGAAGGGGATTGGTTCCATTGGGATTGTGTACAGTGGGAGTGAATGGGAAGCGGTTTGAGACCATTGAGATTGTGTACAGTGGGAGTGAATGGGAAGGAGTTTGGGCCCATTGGGATTGTGTAGAGTGGGAGTGAATGGGAAGGGGTTTGGGTCTATTGGGATTGTGTACAGTGGGAGTGAATGGGAAGGAGTTTGGGTCCATGGGGATTGCGTGCAGTGGGAGTGAATGGGAAGGGGTTTGGTACCATTGGGATTGCGTGCAGTGGGAGTGAATGGGAAGGGAGTTGGATCCATTGGGATCGTGTACAGTGGGAGTGAATGGGAAGAGGTTTGAGTCCATTGGATTTTTGTGCAGTTTGAGTGAATGGGAAGGGGTTTTGGTCTGTTGGGATTGTGTACAATGGGAGTGAATGGGAAGAGGATTGGGTCCATTGGGATTGCGTGAATTGGGAGAGAATGGGAAGGGGCTTGGGTCCATTGGGATTGTGTACGGTGGGAGTGAATGGGAAGGGGATTGAGGCCATTGGGATTGTTTTCAGTGGGAGTGAATGGGAAGGGGTTTGTGTCCATTGGGATTGTGTCGAGTGGGAGTGAATGGGAAGGAGTTTGGGTCTATTGGGATTGTGTACAGTGGGAGTGAATGGGAAGGGGTTTGTGTCCATTGGGACTGTGTGCAGTGGGAGTGAATGGGAAGTGGTATGGGTCCACTGGGATTCTGTAAGGTGAAAGTGAATGGGAAGGGGTTTGGGTTTGTTGGGATTATGTACAGTGGGAGTGAATGGGAAGGGGTTTGGGTTTGTTGGGATTATGTACAGTGGGAGTGAATGGGAAGGGGATTGTCTCCATTGGGATTGTGTACAGTGCGAGTGAATGGGAAGGGGTTTGGGTTTGTTGGGATTATGTACAGTGGGAGTGAATGGGAAAGGGATTGGGTTTGTTGGGATTATGTACAGTGGGAGTGAATGGGAAGGGGATTGTCTCCATTGGGATTGTGTACAGTGGGAGTGAATAGGAAGGGGTTTGGGTTTGTTGGGATTATGTACAGTGGGAGTGAATGGGAAGGGGTTTGGGTTTGTTGGGATTATGTACAGTGGGAGTGAATGGGAAGGGGATTGTCTCCATTGGGATTGTGTACAATGGGAGTGAATGGGAAGGGGATTGTCTCCATTGGGATTGTGTACAGTGGGAGTGAATGGGAAGGGGATTGTCTCCATTGTGATTGTGTACAGTGCGAGTGAATGGGAAGGGGTTTGGGTTTGTTGGGATTATGTACAGTGGGAGTGAATGGGAAGGGGATTGTCTCCATTGGGATTGTGTACAGTGGGAGTGAATGGGAAGGGGATTGTCTCCATTGGGATTGTGTACAGTGGGAGTGAATGGGAAGGGGATTGTCTCCATTGGGATTGTGTACAGTGGGAGTGAATGGGAAGGGGTTGGGATCCATTTCTCTTCACGGAACTTGATTTTACCATTTTGCCCTCCCAGCTACAAAAGGAGGAAAGGGCAGCAGATGCTGCCGGTGTGGAGCATAAGCTGAGGATGAAAGATCCTCTGCGGAAATTGAGAGGAACGTGAGTAAATTTTCACCTTTCTCTCGTGGGGTCTTTGTGTTTTTAACTCTACTTTAATTCTTGGATCTCGTAACTTATAGCGGGGAAGGGACAACACGTGACACAAAGATTTAGGCTTAACCCAGTGTGCGTTTTATTATGCAACAAAAAAACCCACTTAAAAAACTACAAGATTAGACTGCCGAGGGAAATTGACTGAAGACATACAATCACCATTCCTGGCTGCAGCTACTGTAGGTATATGGTCATTGCTTTCGTGGCTGCTTCAGTGTCCTTCTGTCCATTCTACTTCAGAACATAATAAAAGTAGGTACTTTTGGTATCACTAGCCACTAGATGGCATCTTTGTTGGAGGCCATTGGGCCAGATGCACCTGTGTACAAGCCAGGTATTAAAGGCCAGCCATTTTGTATATCAGTCACTTTGGGCCTTAATAAAGCAGAGCCAAGGTCGTATCTCTTGGAGTTAAACAGAACTCAGTCTAACAGTTATTGAATAGACAACAAGAACATCAGAAACAGGAGCAGGAGTCGGCCATTCGGCCCCTCGAGCCTGCTCCACCATTTAATACCACCATGGCTGATCCGATCATGGACCCAGCTCCACTTCCCCGCCCGCTCCCCATAACCCTTCACTCCCTTATCGCCCAAAAATCTGTCTATCTCCACCTTAAATATATTCAATGTCCCAGCCTCCACAGCTCTCTGGGGCAGAGAATTCCACAGATTTACAACCCTCTGAGAGAAGAAATTCCTCCTCATCTCAGTTTTAAATGGGCGGCCCCTTATTCTAAGACCATGCCCCCTAGTTCTAGTCTCCCCCATCAGTGGGAACATCCTCTCTGCATCCACCTTGTCGAGCCCCCCTCATAATCTGATACGTTTCCATAAGATCACCTCTCATTCTTCTGAATTCCAATGAGTAGAGACCCAATCTACTCAAACTTTCCTCATAAGTCAATCCCCTCATCTCCGGAATCAACCGAGTGAACCTTCTCTGAACTGCCTCCAAAGCAAGTATATCCTTTCGTAAATACAGAGAGCAAAACTGCACGCAGTACTCCAGGTGTGGCCTCACCAATACCCTGTATAACTGGAGCAAGACTTCCCTGCTTTTATACTCCACCCCCTTTGCAATAAAGGCCAAGATACCATTGGCCTTCCTAATCTCAGGATTGCTACCAGTGCCACGTGCTAGTCAGGGTAGGAATCGCAGGGGCAGGGAGGTGTTGCTACAGTTGTACAGGGCCTTGGTGAGGCCACACCTGGAGTATTGTGTACAGTTTTGGTCTCCTAACTTGAGGAAGGACATTCTTGCTATTGAGGGAGTGCAGCGAAGATTCACCAGACTGATTCCCGGGATGGTGGGACTGACCTATCAAGAAAGACTGGATCAACTGGGCTTGTATTCACTGGAGTTCAGAAGAGTGAGAGGGGACCTCATAGAAACGTTTAAAATTCTGACGGGTTTGGACAGGTTGGATGCAGGAAGAATGTTCCCAATGTTGGGGAAGTCCAGAACCAGGGGTCACAGTCTAAGGATAAGGGGTAAGCCATTTAGGACCGAGATGAGGAGAAACTTCTTCACCCAGAGAGTGGTGAACCTGTGGAATTCTCTACCACTGGAAGTAGTTGAGGCCAATTCACTAAATATATTCAAAAAGGAGTTAGATGTAGTCCTTACTACTCGGGGGATCAAGGGGTATGGCGTGAAAGCAGGAAGGGGGTACTGAAGTTTCATGTTCAGCCATGAACTCATTGAATGGCGGTGCAGGCTCGAAGGGCTGAATGGCCCACTCCTGCACCTATTTTCTATGTTCCTATGTTTCTATGAATACGTGGCTTGAGGAGTTGTGCAGAAGGGAGGGTTTCAAATTCCTGGGGCATTAGAACCGGTTCTGGGGGAGGTGGGACCAGTACAACCCGGACGGTCTGCACCTGGACAGGACCGGAACCAATGTCCGAGGGGGAGTGTTTGCTGGTGCTGTTGGGGAGGAGTTCAACTAATATGGCAGGGGGATGGGAACCTATGCAGGGAGACAGAGGGAAGTAGAATGGGGGCAGAAACAAAAGATAGAAAGAAGAAAAGTAAAAGTAGAGGGCAGAGAAACCCAAGGCAAAACACAAAAAGGGCCACTTTGCAGCAAAATTCTAAAGGGTCAAAGTGTGTTAAAAAGGCAAGCCTGAAGGTTCTGTGCCTCAATGCGAGGAGTATTGGGAATAAGGTGGATGAATTAACTGCGCAGATAGCAGTTAACGGATATGATGTGATTGGCATCACGGAGACATGGCTCCAGGGTGATCAAGGCTGGGAACTCAACATCCAGGGGTATTCAACATTTAGGAAGGATAGACAGAAAGGAAAAGGAGGTGGGGTGGTGTTGTTGGTTAAAGAGGAAATTAATGCAATAGTAAGGAAGGACATTAGCTTGGATGATGTGGAATCGGTATGGGTGGAGCTACGGAATACCAAAGGGCAGAAAACGCTAGTGGGAGTTGTGTACAGACCACCAAACAGTACTAGTGAGGTTGGGGAGGGCATCAAACAAGAAATTAGGGATGTGTGCAATAAAGGTACAGCAGTTATCATGGGTGACTTTAATCTACATATTGATTGGGCTAACCAAACTGGTAGCAATACGGTGGAGGAGGATTTCCTGGAGTGTATTAGGGATGGTTTTCTAGACTAATATGTCGAGGAACCAACTAGAGAGCTAGCCATCCTAGACTGGGTGTTGTGTAATGAGAAAGGACTAATTAGCAATCTTGTTGTGCGAGGCCCCTTGGGGAAGAGTGACCATAATATGGTAGAATTCTTTATTAAGATGGAGAGTGACACAGTTAATTCAGAGACTAGGGTCCTGAACTTAAGGAAAGGTAACTTCGATGGTATGAGACGTGAATTGGCTAGAATAGACTGGCAAATGATACTTAAAGGGTTGACGGTGGATAGGCAATGGCAAACATTTAAAGATCACATGGATGAACTTCAACAATTGTACATCCCTGTCTGGAGTAAAAATAAAATGGGGAAGGTGACTCAACTGTGGCTAACAAGGGAAATTAAGGATAGTGTTAAATCCAAGGAAGAGGCATATAAATTGGCCAGAAAAAGCAGCAAACCTGAGGACTGGGAGAATTTTGTAATACAGCAGAGGAGGACAAAGTGTTTAATTAGGAGGGAAAATAGAGTATGAGAGGAAGCTTCCCGGGAACATAAAAACTGACTACAAAAGCTTCTATAGATATGTGAAGAGAAAAAGATTAGTGAAGACAAACGTAGGTCCCTTGCAGTCGGACTCAGGTGAATTTATAATGGGGAACAAAGCAATGGCAGACCAATTGAACAAATACTTTGGTTCTGTCTTCACGAAGGAAGACACAAATAACCTTCCGGAAGTATTAGGGGACCGAGGGTCTAGTGAGAAGGAGGAACTGAAGGATATCCTTATTAGGCGGGAAATTGTGTTAGGGAAATTGATGGGATCGAAGGCCGATAAATCCCCAGGGTCTGATAGTCTGCATCCCAGAGTACTTAAGGAAGGGCCATAGAAATAGTGGATGCATTGGTGGTCATTTTCCAACAGTCGATCGACTCTGGATCAGTTCCTATGGACTGGAGGGTAGCTAATGTAACACCACTTTTTAAAAAAGGAGGGAGAGAGAAAACGGGTAATTATAGACCGGTTAGCCTGACATCAGTAGTGGGGAAAATGTTGGAATCAATTATTAAAGATGAAATAGCAGCGCATTTGGATAGCAGTGATAGGATCGGTCCAAGTCAGCATGGATTTATGAAAGGGAAATCATGCTTGACAAATCTTCTGGAATTTTTTGAGGAGGTAACACTAGAGTGCACAGGGGAGAACCAGTGGATGTGGTGTATTTGGACTTTCAAAAGGCTTTTGACAAGGTCCCACACAAGAGATTGGTGTGCAAAATCAAAGCGCGTGGCATTGGGGGTAATGTACAGACGTGGATAGAGAACTGGTTGGCAGACAGGAAGCAGAGAGTCGCGATAAACGGGTCCTTTTCAGAATGGCAGGCAGTGACTAGTGGGGTGCCGCAGGGCTCAGTGCTGGGACCCCAGCTATTTACAATATACATTAATGATTTAGACGAAGGAATTGAGTGTAATATCTCCAAGTTTGCAGATGACACTAAGCTGGGTGGCGGTGTGAGCTGTGAGGAGGATGCTAAGAGGCTGCAGAGTGACTTGGACAGGTTAGGTGAGTGGGCAAATACATGGCAGATGCAGTATAATGTGGATAAATGTGAGGTTATCCACTTTGGGGGTAAAAACAGGAAGGCAGAATATTATCTGAATGGTGACAGATTAGGAAAAGGGGAGGTGCAACGAGACCTGGGTGTCATGGTACATCAGTCATTGAAGGTTGGCATGCAGGTACAGCAGGCGGTTAAGAAGGCAAATGGCATGTTGGCCTTCATAGCGAGGGGATTTGAGTACAGGGGCAGGGAGATCTTACTGCAGTTGTACAGGACCTTGGTGAGGCCACACCTGGAATATTGTGTACAGTTTTGGTCTCCTAATCTGAGGAAGGACGTTCTTGCTATTGAGGGAGTGCAGCGAAGGTTCACCAGACTGATTCCCGGGATGGCAGGACTGACATATGAGGAGAGACTGGATCGACTGGGCCTTTATACACTGGAGTTTAGAAGGATGAGAGGGGATCTCATAGAAACATATAAAATTCTGATGGGACTGGACAGGTTAGATGCAGGAAGAATGTTCCCGATGTTGGGGAAGTCCAGAACCAGGGGACATAGTCTAAGGATAAGGGGTAAGCCATTTAGGACTGAGATGAGGAGAAATTTCTTCACTCAGAGAGTGGTGAACCTGTGGAATTCTCTACCACAGAGAGTTGTTGAGGCCAATTCACTGGATATATTCAAGAAGGAGTTAGATGTGGCCCTTACGGCTAAAGGGATCAAGGGGTATGGAGAGAAAGCAGGAAAGGGGAACTGAGGGAATGATCAGCCATGATCTTATTGAATGGTGGTGCAGGCTCGAAGGGCCGAATGGCCGACTCCTGCACCTATTGTCTATGTTTCTATGTTTCTATGAACTTCAGCAATTGTACAACCCTGTCTGGAGTAAAAATAAAACGGGGAAGGTGGCTCAACCGTGGCTAACAAGGGAAATTAAGGATAGTGTTAAATCCAACAAAGAGGCATATAAATTGGCCAGAAAAAGCAGCAAACCTGAGGACTGGGAGAATTTTGTAATACAGCAGAGGAGGACAAAGGGTTTAATTAGGAGGGGAAATAGAGTATTAGAGGAAGCTTCCCGGGAACATAAAAACTGACTGCAAAAGCTTCTATAGATCTGTGAAGAGAAAACGATTAGTGAAGACAAACGGAGGTCCCTTGCAGTCAGATTCAGGTGAATTTATAATGGGGAACAAGGAAATGGCAGACCAATTGAACAAATACTTTGGTCCTGTCTTCACAAAGGAAGACACAAATAACCTTCCGGAAGTACTTGGGGCCAGTTCGTTAGATATATTCAAAAGTTAGATATGTCCCTTACGGCTAAAGGGATCAAGGGGTATGGAGAGAAAGCAGGAAAGGGGTACTGAGGGAATGATCAGCCATGAACTCATTGAATGGTGGTGCAGGCTCGAAGGGCCGAATGGCCGACTCCTGCTCCTATTTTCTATGTTTCTATGTAACCAGGAGGGTCGATGAGGGCATTGTGTACGATGTGGACTTTAGCAAAGCTTTTGAGAAGGTCCCACATGGCAGCCTGGTCATGACAGTGAAAGCCCCTGGGATCCAGGGCAAAGTGGCAAGTTGGATCCAAAATTGTCTCAGAGACAGGAAGCAGAGGGTAATGGTTGACGGGTGTTTTTGTGACTGGAAGGATGTTTCCAGTGGGGTTACACAGGGCTCAGTGCTGGGTCCCTGGCTTTTTGTGGCATATATCAATGATCTAGACTTGTATATAGGGGGTATGATTGAGAAGTTTGCCGATGACACTAACATCGGCCGTGTGGTTGATGATGAAGGTGAAACCTGCGGACTGCAGGAAGATATCGATGAACTGGTCAGGTGGGCAGAGCAGTGGCAAATGGAGTTTAATCCAGAGAAGTGTGAGGTGATGCACTTGGGGAGGGCTAACACAGCGAGGGAATACACATTAAATGGTCGGACACTGAGAAGTGTCGAGGAACACAGGGACCTGGGAGTGCAGGTCCACAGATCCCTGAAGGTAGCAGGCCAGGTGGATAAGGTGGTTAAGAAGGCATACAGAATGCTTGCCTTTATTGGCCGAGGCATGGAATACAAGAGCAGGGGCGTTATGCTTGAACTGTACAAAACACTGGTTAGACCACAGCTGGAGTACTGCGTGCAGTTCTGGTCACCGCATTACAGGAAGGATGTGATTGCACTGGAGAGGGTACAGAGGAGATTTACCAGGATGTTGCACTGGAGAGGGTACAGAGGAGATTTATCAAGATGTTGCACTGGAGAGGGTACAGAGGAGATTTACCAGGATGTTGTACTGGAGCGGGATACAGAGGAGATTTACCAGGATGTTGCACTGGAGAGGGTACAGAGGAGATTTACCAGGATGTTGTACTGGAGAGGGTACAGAGGAGATTTACCAGGATGTTGTACTGGAGCGGGATACAGAGGAGATTTACCAGGATGTTGCCGGGACTGGAGAATTTTAGCGATGAGGAAAGATTGGATAGGCTGGGGTCTGTTTTCCCTTGGAACAGAGGAGGCTGAGGGGAGACCTGATTGAGGTGTATAAAATGATGAGGGGCCTGGATCGAGTGGATAGGACGGACCTGTTTCCCTGGGCAGAAGGGTCAACAACCAGGGGGCGTGGATTGAAAGTAATTGGGGGGAGGTTTAGAGGGGATTTGAGGGGAAATGTCTTCACCCAGAGGGTGGTGGGGGTCTGGGGCAGGGTCTGGAACTCACGGCCTGAAAGGGGGGTAGAGGCAGAAACCCTCAGCACAGTAGGCAGTGCACCTTGAAGTGCCGTATGCTACAGGGCGAGGGAGCGAGAGCGGAAACGTGGGATTAGGCCGGGAGAGGTCTTGGTCGGCCGGAGCGGACACGATGGGCCGGAATGGCCTCTTTCTGTGCTGTAAACTTCTACGATTCTATGATTCGATCATGGTCCAGGATGCTAGGAATGTGCATGGTATCGGAGTTAAAAGATTACTTAGCCTCAAGGAGGGAGCCACTTTGGGCAGGGTGCAGAAACTCAACTGTCCCAGCTCTGATAGGTGCATTCAACAGTCACCCCCAGCACCCTCACCCCTTCCCACGGCACCTACCTGTGCAATCGCAGCAGATGCAAAACTTGTAGCCCCTCCCTTCACACTGTCCAGGGCCCCAAACACTCCTTCCAGGTGAGACAGAGATTTACTTGTATTATCAATTTAATATACTCGTTTCCTCGGGAGCCTGGTGTTGCATTAGCTACCCTCCAGTCCATAGGAACTGATCCCGAGTCGATCGACTGTTGGAAAATGATCACCAATGCATCCACTATTTCGAGGGCCATGTGATCTTTAAATGTTTGCCATTGCCTATCCACTGTCAACTCTTTAAGTATCATTCGCCAGTCTATCCTAGCCAATTCACGCCTCAAACCATCGAAGTTACCTTTCCTTAAGTTCAGGACCCTAGTCTCTGAGTTAACTGTGTCACTCTCCATCTTAATAAAGAATTCTACCATATTATGGTCACTCTTCCCCAAGGGGCCTCGCACAACAAGATTGTTAATTAGTCCTTTCTCATTACACATCACCCAGTCTAGGATGGCCAGCTCTCCAGTTGGTTCCTCGACATACTGGTCTAGAAAACCATCCCTAATACACTCCAGGAAATCCTCCTCCACCATATTGCTACCAGTTTGGTTAGCCCAATCTAGATGTAGATTAAAGTCACCTCCTCGAAAAATTCAACCAAGTTCGTCAGACACGATCTTCCCTCAACAAATCCGTGCTGACTGTCCCTGATTAATCCGTGTCTTTCTGAATGAAGATTTATCCTGTTCCTAAGGATTTTTTGCAATAATTTTCCCACCACCGAGGTTAGGCTGACTGGCCTGTAATTACTCGGTCTAGCCCTTTCTCCCTTCTGCACTCCAAGGTCTCTTTGTTGCTCTACACTTCTCAGTGTCCTACCATTTAATGTTGCATCCTTGGAGATGTGGACATTCCCAGCCAGCTGGACCTCAAAAGGTTAGTCTGCAGGTACAGCAAGTGATCAGGAAGGCCAATGGTATCTGGGCCTTTATTGCAAAGGGGATGGAGTATAAAAGCAGGGAAGTCTTGCTCCAGTTATACAGGGTATTGGTGAGGCCACACCTGGAGTACTGCGTGCAGTTTTGCTCTCTGTATTTACGAAAGGATATACTTTGCTTTGGAGGCAGTTCAGAGAAGGTTCACTCGGTTGATTCCGGGGATGAGGGAGTTGACTTATGAGGAAAGGTTGAGGAGGTTGGGCCTCTACTCATTGGAGTTTAGAAGAATGAGAGGTGATCTTATGGAAACGTATCAGATTATGAGGGGGCTCGACAAGGTGGATGCAGAGAGGATGTTCCCACTGATGGGGGAGACTAGAACCAGGGGGCATGGTCTTAGAATAAGGGGCCGCCCATTTAAAACTGAGATGAGGAGGAATTTCTTCTCTCAGAGGGTTGTAAATCTGTGGAATTCTCTGCCCCAGAGAGCTGTGGAGGCTGGGACATTGAATATATTTAAGGTGGAGATAGACAGATTTTTGGGCGATAAGGGAGTGAAGGGTTATGGGGAGCGGGCGGGGAAGTGGAGCTGAGTCCATGATCGGATCAGCCCATGGTCGTATTAAATGGTGGAGCAGGCTCGAAACACAGAAACATAGAAAATAGGTGCAGGAGTAGGCCATTCGGCCCTTCCAGCCTGCACCACCATTCAATAAGATCATGGCTGATCATTCCCTCAGTACCCCTTTCCTGCTTTCTCTCCATACCCCTTGATCCCTTTAGCCGTAAGGGCCACATCTAACTCCCTCTTGAATATATCCAATGAACTGGCCCCAACAACTCTCTGTGGTAGAGAATTCCACAGGTTCACCACTCTCTGGGTGAAGAAGTTTCTCCTCATCTCGGTCCTAAATGACTTACCCCTTATCCTTAGACTGTGACCCCTGGTTCTGGACTTTCTCCAACATCGGGAACATTCTTCCTGCATCTAAGCTGTCCAGTCCCGTCAGAATTTTAAACGTTTCTATGAGATCCCCTCTCATTCTTCTGAACTCCAGTGAATACAGGGCCCAGTAGATCCATGGCCGACTCCTGCTCCTATTTCTGATGTTCCGATAGACATTCCCAACCTCCTGGCCCATCCTTGATAAGACGGAAAGAACTGAGCCCCTTCTCCAAGTGTCTCCCCAGATCTGACGTCGCCCATCCCTGCTATAAACCTGGTAAATGTCCCCTGCACCACGTCAGCAAGGCCATGGACATTCCTCCCGGACGTGTGGTCCCCGGAATTGGACACAGGACTCTGGCTCAGGCCCAAATCCAGATTGAAAGGAAAGGAGGATGGACCTTCATTTGTATAGCGCCTTTTGACGTCCCAAAGCGCATTACAGTGTGGTCACTCTTGTAATGTGGGCAACGCGGCAGCCAATTTGCGCACAGCAAGCTCCCACACACAGCAATGTGATTATGACCCGGATCATCTGTTTTAATGATGTTGGTTGAGGGATGAATATTGGCCCCAGGACACCGGGGAGAACTCCCCCTGCTCTTCTTCAAATAGTGCCCCGGGATCTCTTACATCCACCCGAGGGCAGACGGGGCCTCAGTTTAATGTCTCATCTAAAAGACGGCACCTCCGACAGTGAGGCGCTCCCTCAGTACTGCCCCTCCGACAGTGAGGCGCTCCCTCAGTACTGCCTCTCCAACAGTGAGGCGCTCCCTCAGTACTGCCCCTCCGACAGTGTGGCGCTCCCTCAGTACTGCCCCACCGACAGTGCGGCACTCCCTCAGTACTGCCCCTCCGACAGTGCGGCACTCCCTCAGTACTGCCCCTCCGACAGTGCGGGGCTCCCGCAGTACTGCCCCTCCGACAGTGCGGCACTCCCTCAGTACTGCCCCTCCGACAGTGCGGCACTCCCTCAGTAACGCACCTCCGACAGTGCGGCACTCCCTCAGTACTGCCCCTCCGACAGTGCGGCGCTCCCTCAGTACTGCCCCTCCGACAGTGCGGCGCTCCCTCAGTACTGCCCCTCCGACAGTGCGGCACTCCCTCAGTACTGCCCCTCCGACAGTGCGGCACTGCCTCAGTACTGCCCCTCCGACAGTGCGGCACTCCCTCAGTACTGCCCCTCCGACAGTGCGGCACTCCCTCAGTACTGCCCCTCCGACAGTGCGGGGCTCCCTCAGTACTGCCCCTCCGACAGTGCGGCACTCCCTCAGTACTGCCCCTCCGACAGTGCGGCACTCCCTCAGTACTGCCCCTCCGACAGTGCGGCACTCCCTCAGTACTGCCCCTCCGACAGTGCGGCACTCCCTCAGTACTGCCCCTCCGACAGTGCGGGGCTCCCTCAGTACTGCCCCTCCGACAGTGCGGCACTCCCTCAGTACTGCCCCTCCGACAGTGCGGCACTCCCTCAGTACTGCCCCTCCGACAGTGCGGCGCTCCCTCAGTACTGCCCCTCCGACAGTCACTCCCTCAGTACTGCCCCTCCGACAGTGCGGGGCTCCCTCAGTACTGCCCCTCCGACAGTGCGGCACTCCCTCAGTACTGCACTGGGACTGACAGCCTAGATTTATGTGATCCAGTTCCTGGATTGGGGACTTGAACCCACAACCTTCTGACTCAGAGGGGGGGTGTGCTTCCCACTGAGTCCCGGAGGACAGAGGTTGCCGATAATTCAAGCATCCCATCGCTCGACTCGAACATGAGCCCCCTGCACAGCCCTACACCATTCAGAGTGTCGAGCGGATGGAGCAATTTCTGCTCAGACCAGTGTCTCAGAGTCACTGCACTAACCCCCTCTGCTCTTTCTCCCAAAACAGCTTGAAGGAAAAGGACAGGGATAAGGAGAAGGACAAAGGAAAGGAGAAGGAGAAGGGAAAAGTGAAGGAGAAGGGAAAGGAGAAGGCAAAAGAAAAGACAAAGGAAAAGGAAGGCGAACAGGAGCAAGGAGCAGAGGAAGCGGAGGTAACGATGCCAGCATTCTATCAAACCCAGGGGATCGGGAAGCGGTTTGGGTCCATTAGGATTGTGTACAGTGGGAGTGAATGGGAAGGGGTTTGGGTCCATTAGGATTGTGTACAGTGGGAGTGAATGGGAAGGGGTTTGGGTCCATTGGGATTGTGTACAGTGGGAGTGAATGGGAAGCGGTTTGGGTCCATTGGGATTGTGTACAGCGGGAGTGAATGGGAAGGGGATTGTGTCCATTGGGATTGTGTACAGTGGGAGTGAATGGGAAGGGGATTGTGTCCATTGGGATTGCGTACAGTGGGAGTGAATGGGAAGGGGTTTGGGTCCATTGGGATTGTGTACAGTGGGAGTGAATAGGAAGGGGTTTGGGAAAATTGGGATTGTGTACAGCAGGAGTGAATGGGAAGGGGTTTGGGTCCATTGGGATTGTGTACAGCGGGAGTGAATGGGAAAGGGTTTGGGTCCATTGGGATTGCGTACAGTGGGAGTGAATGGGAAGGGGTTTGGGTCCATTGGGATTGTGTACAGTGGGAGTGAATAGGAAGGGGTTTGGGAAAATTGGGATTGTGTACAGCAGGAGTGAATGGGAAGGGGTTTGGGTCCATTGGGATTGCGTACAGTGGGAGTGAATGGGAAGGGGTTTGGGTCCATTGGGATTGTGTACAGTGGGAGTGAATAGGAAGGGGTTTGGGAAAATTGGGATTGTGTACAGCAGGAGTGAATGGGAAGGGGTTTGGGTCCATTGGGATTGTGTACAGCGGGAGTGAATGGGAAAGGGTTTGGGTCCATTGGGATTGTGTACAGTGGGAGTGAATGGGAAAGGGTGTGGGTCCATTGGGATTGTGTACAGTGGGAGTGAATGGGAAGGGGTTTGGGAAAGTTGGGATTATGTACAGAGGGAGTGAATGGGAAGAGGTTCTGGTCCATTGGGATTGTGTACAGTGGGAGTGAATGGGAGGGGTTTAGGTCCATTGGGATTGTGTACAATGGGAGTGAATGGGAAGGGGTTTAGGTCCATTGGGTTTGTGTACAATGGGAGTGAAATGGGAAGGGGTTTGTTTCTATTGGGATTGTGTACAGCGGGAGTGAATGGGAAGGGGATTGGGCCCATTGGGATTGTGTCCAGTTCGAGTGAATGGGAAGGGGTTTGGTTCTATTGGGATTGTGTACAGCGAGAGTGAATGGGAAGGGGATTGGGCCCATTGGGATTATGTACAGTGGGAGTGAATAGGAAGGGGATTGTGTCCATTCAGATTGTGTACAGTGGGAGTGAGTGGGAAGGGGCTTGGGTCCATTGGGATTGTGTACAGTGGGAGCGAATGGGAAGGTGTTTGGGTCCATTGGGATTGTGTACAGTGGGAGCGAATGGGAAGGTGTTTGGGTCCATTGGGATTGTGTACAGTGGGAGCGAATGGGAAGGGGTTTGGCTCCATTGGGACTGTGTACAGCGGGAGTGAATGGGAAAAGGTTTGTGTCCATTCGGATTGTGTACAGTGGGAGTGAATGGGAAAGGGGTCTGGGTCCATTGGGATTGTGTACAGTGGGAGAGAATGGGAAGGGGTTTAGGTCCATTGGGATTGTGTACAGTGGGAGTGAATGGGAATGGGTTTGGGAAAATTGGGATTATGTACAGTGGGAGTGAATGGGAAGGTGTTTGGGTCCATTGGGATTGTGTACAGTGGGAGTGAGTGGAAGGCGTCTGGGTCCATTGGGATTGTGTACAGTGGGAATGATTGGGAAGGGGTTTAGGTCCATTGGGATTGTGTTCAGTGGGAGTGAATGGGAAGGGGTTTGGGAACATTGGGATTATGTATAGTGGGAGTGAATGGGAAGAGGTTCTGGTCCATTGGGATTGTGTAGACTGGGAGTGAATGGGAAGGGATTTGGGTCCATTGGGATTGTGTACAGTGGAGTGAATCGGAACGGGTTTGGATCCATTGGGATTGTGTACAATGGGAGTGAATGTGTATTTTTACCCATTTTTCCCATTGCCGCTCCAGGGTAAACGCAAGGTGAAAGAGCCTCTGTGGAGGAAGTTAGCAGGGTGAGTATATGGCCATCTCACTCTCCAGATTCAATCTCACAAGGTGATATCTTTCGCCTTGTCTACACACAATGGCGTCACAGTAGCATAGACCCTTCCATGAGCCCGGCTCAGATACTGATTCTCCGGAGAACTCTTTGTGAGACTTTGATCCCCATGTTGCAGGCCACTGGTGACCCTGGATCTGTCCCATTCTCGGTCGCTCCCGCTCTCTCATCCATCTCTCTGTCGGCTTGTACAATCGTAACCCCCGTTTCACCCCCCCCCCCCACCCCCTGACGCAAATTCTGCCCTCGGTGCCGAACTGGCATGGGGGTGTAATGCTGCATCCCACGCCCTGTCCATATCGTCCGCTCCAGGAACATCCTCGTACAGATAGACAAGATCAGTCTTCAGGATAATCCCAGCCTACACGTGTTCTCCTATCGTTAACACACCTACTCCCCATCGCCCCATATCTCCCAAACCCCACCCACAATCTCCCCATATCTCCCAAACCCCACCCACAATCTCCCCATATCTCCCAAACCACACCCACCTTCTCCTCATATCTCCCAAACCCCACCCATCTTCTCCCCATATCTCCCAAACCCCACCCACCTTCTCCCCATATCTCCCAAACCCCACCCACCTTCTCCCCATATCTCCCAAACCCCACCCACCTTCTCCCCATATCCCCCAAACCCCACCCATCTTCTCCCCATATCTCCCAAACCCCATCCACCTTCTCCCCATATCTCCCAAACCACACCCACAATCTCCCCATATTTCCCAAACCCCACCCACAATCTCCCCATATCTCCCAAACCCCACCCACCTTCTCCCCATATCTCCCAAACCCCACCCACCTTCGCCCCATATCTGCCAAACCCCACTCACCTTCTCCCCATATCTTCCAAACCCCACCCATCTTCTCCCCATATCCCCCAAACCCCACCCATCTTCTCCCCATATCTCCCAAACCCCACCCACCTTCTCCCCATATCTCCCAAACCCCACCCACAATCTCCCCATATCTCCCAAACCCCACCCACCTTCTCCCCATATCTCCCAAACCCCACCCGCCTTCTCCCCATATCCCCCAAACCCCACCCACCTTCTCCCCATATCCCACAAACCCCACCCACCTTCTCCCCATATCTCCCAAACCCCACCCACCTTCTCCCCATATCTCCCAAACCCCACCCACAATCTCCCCATATCTCCCAAACCCCACCCACCTTCTCCCCATATCCCCCAAACCCCACCCACCTTCTCCCCATATCCCCCAAACCCCACCCACCTTCTCCCCATATCCCCCAAACCCCACCCACCTTCTCCCCATATCTCCCAAACCCCACCCACCTTCTCCCCATATCCCCCAAACCCCACCCACCTTCTCCCCATATCCCCCACACCCACACACCTTCTCCCCATATCCCACAAACCCCACCCACCTTCTCCCCATATCTCCCAAACCCCACCCACCTTCTCCCCATATCCCCCAAACCCCACCCACCTTCTCCCCATATCTCCCAAACCCCACCCACCATCTCCCCATATCTCCCAAGCCCCACCCACCATCTCCCCATATCTCCCGAGCCCCACCCACCTTCTCCCCATATCCCCCAAATCCCACCCACCTTCTCCCCCTTTTTCCCAAACCCCACCCACCTTCTCCCCATATCCCAAACCCCACCCACCTTCTCCCCATATCCCAAACCCCACCCACCTTCTCCCCATATCCCCCAGACCCCACCCACCTTCTCCCCATATCTCCCAAACCCCACCCACCTTCTCCCCATATCCCGAAAACCCCACCCACCTTCTCCCCATATCTCCCAAACCCCACCCACCTTCTCCCCATATCTCCCAAACCCCACCCACCTTCTCCCCATATCTCCCAAACCCCACCCACCTTCTCCCCATATCTCCCAAACCCCACCCACCTTCTCCCCATATCTCCCAAACCCCACCCACAATCTCCCCATATCTCCCAAACCCCACCCACAATCTCCCCATATCCCCCAAACCCCACCCACCTTCTCCCCATATCTCCCAAACCCCACCCACCTTCTCCCCATATCTCCCAAACCCCACCCACAATCTCCCCATATCTCCCAAACCCCACCCACCTTCTCCCCATATCTCCCAAACCCCATCCACCTTCTCCCCATATCTCCCAAACCCCACCCACCTTCTCCCCATATCTCCCAAACCCCAACCACCTTCTCCCCATATCTCCCAAACCCCACCCACCTTCTCCCCATATCTCCCAAACCCCACACACCTTCTCCCCATATCCCAAGCCCCACCCACCTTCTCCCCATATCCCCCAAACCCCAACCACCTTCTCCCCATATCTCCCAAACCCCACCCACCTTCTCCCCATATCCCAAACCCCACCCACCTTCTCCCCATATCTCCCAAACCCCAACCACCTTCTCCCCATATCTCCGAAACCCCACCCACCTTGTCCCCATATCTCCCAAACCCCACCCACCTTCTCCCCATATCTCCCAAACCCCACCAACCTTCTCCCCATATCTCCCAAACCCCACCCACAATCTCCCCATATCCCCCAAACCCCACCCACCTTCTCCCCATATCCCCCAAACCCCACCCACCTTCTCCCCATATCCCCCACACCCACCCACCTTCTCCCCATATCCCCCAAACCCCACCCACCTTCTCCCCATATCTCCCAAACCCCACCCACCTTCTCCCCATATCCCCCAAACCCCACCCACCTTCTCCCCATATCTCCCAAACCCCACCCACCATCTCCCCATATCTCCCAAACCCCACCCACCATCTCCCCATATCTCCCAAGCCCCACCCACCTTCTCCCCATATCCCCCAAACCCCACCCACCTTCTCCCCATATTTCCCAAACCCCACCCACCTTCTCCCCATATCCCAAACCCCACCCACCTTCTCCCCATATCCCAAACCCCACCATCTTCTCCCCATATCCCCCAGACCCCACCCACCTTCTCCCCATATCTCCCAAACCCCACCCACCTTCTCCCCATATCCCGCAAACCCCACCCACCTTCTCCCCATATCTCCCAAACCCCACCCACCTTCCCCCCATATCTCCCAAACCCCACCCACCTTCTCCCCATATCCCCCAAACCCCACCCACCTTCTCCCCATATCCCCCACACCCACCCACCTTTTCCCCATATCCCCCAAACCCCACCCACCTTCTCCCCATATCCCCCAAACCCCACCCACCTTCTCCCCATATCCCCCAAACCCCACCCACCTTCTCCCCATATCTCCCAAACCCCACCCACCTTCTCCCCATATCCCAAACCCCACCCACCTTCTCCCCATATCTCCCAAATCCCACCCACCTTCTCCCCATATCTCCCAAACCCCACCCACCTTCTCCCCATAT